>NW_016107364.1:1341301-1378763 GCF_001604975.1 Cebus imitator
AAAAAAAAAAAAAAAAGAAAAGAAAAAAAAATGCGGAGGACATTAGGGGCGAGGTTGTCAGTGTGATTAGGCCATCTGTGTTTGCTAATTGGTGCTTAAGGAGTTAGACTCCTACCTTCCCACAGAAACTGGGAGATAGGGGAGCTATCTTCCTTGATGATTGCATATCAAATGGATGATTCCCAGGTTGTTGAGAAAGACATTCTTGTGTTGTAAAACTGTCCAGAGGCTAAAAGAAGATCTACATCTCAAAAAGGCAGGGAAAGAATTTACAATGGAAAGTTTTCCAAAGTAAATTCTCTAAGAGTAGAGAGATTAGGAGCCTCTAGTTAGGAAGAAGCCTGAAGTTTGGTCAAGCAGAAGGGAATATTTATGCCATTCTTGTTCAGAAGTTATGCTAGTCCAAATCCTATCCTTCAATCAGTGTATTCCATGTGTACCAGCATCACCTGGAGGGCTTCATAAAGCAAATTGATATTACACTTGATTTTTGAGCTTGGCAGAAGGGGTAGGGTTGGTGAACAGGTACACAAAAAATAGAATGAATAAGACCTACCATTTGGTACCCCAATAATAACTAAATATAGTCAATAATAACTAAAACAGTGTGGGTGATCATAGTCAATAATAACTAAAAGAGTATAACTGGATTGTTTTTAACATGGAGGATAAATGCTTGAAGGGATGGATACTCCATTCTCCATGATGTGATTATTTCACATTGTATGCCTGTGTCAAAACATTTCATGTACTCCATAAATATATACAACTATTATGTACCCACAAAAATCATTAAAAAAATAAAAACAATGTTGCTGAACCTTACCCCTAGAAATTCTGATTTATACAATTTTTATTAACATGTTCTTATGTGATTCAGAAACTGAACTGTGGGCTACATTTATGGAACCACTGCCCTAGAAAACTGTATGTCATATAGCTGGGTCACCAGCTTACCTTCGTTATTAGCAATTTCAGAGAGCTTCAGGCTAGACTATTAGGCCCCACTGACTATTCAAAGTTAACTAAAAAATTAATTGTCCAAGTACATTTTTAATATTTTCAATGGAAAATAATAAGTAAAAATATAACATTTTTGATGGGTTCTTATATATAGCTCTAAGTTGATGAAAACAATTCCTATATATTTGTTAACATCTTAATAACATCTTTATTTTGACTGAACAGAAAATTACTGTTAAAACATACAATGAAATTTCTGAAAAATACAATAGCTTTTCCTGTGTACGTTTTGCTTTCCAGGTATGACCTCTTGCCTATTTGAACACAGCTATGGTCCCTTCTCCCAGTTTTATTGTCAGTATTCTGGGGAAGAAGAACATAGGAAACATTTGCAGAGCTCTCAATATCATTTTTAGTTTACATAGTAAGACTTTCTACTTTGGTGATTCGGCATAATATATTTTAATGAAAGAAGGAGTATTTTCTTATTTTATAAAAAAGTGAAAGTAGAAATTTTCCCTGCCAATTTGCTGGTCATAATGTACTTACCCAGTCAGAAATCTAATTGAACAAGTTAGGTAATGGTTTTCTAAATAACTTAGGTAGTATTTTTCTTTCAGGTAATATTCACCACCAATAGCATTAAGATGTTTATGGAAGGCAGGTGTGGTGGCTCTTACTGGTAATCCCAGCACTTTGGGAGGCCAAAGCAGGAGGATCACTTGAGGCTGGGAGTTAGAAACCAGCCTGGACAACAAAGGGAGATTCTGTGTCTATAAAAAAAATTTTTTTAATTAGCTTGGCATGGTGGTCCTCACCTGTGATCCCAGCTCCTCAGGAGGCTAACATGGAAAAATTGTTTGAGCCTGGAAGGTAGAGGCTGCAGTAAGCCTTGATCATGCCACTGTACTCTAACCTGGGTGACAAAGTGGGACCATCTGAAAAAGAAAAAGATATTTATAGAAATAAAACTGCTTTAGAAATGAAATTTCAGTGGTGGATAAAGGTTTGTCAGAGTAAACATTGTTTTCTCAGAGAACAGCTTTATGGAAGACCATCAATTTCAATGTCTATTCTTTTGGGAACAAACAGATATAATCATTTTGAAAGATGACAATTTGTGATACTTTAAAAGAAATAAGAAGGAATATCAGTGAAGTATCTTCTTAAAAAAATATCACATGTAGGTAGTATGCTAACCCAACATCTTTCGCAACTGCAGAAAAAAAAAATGATTAATTACTGAAACAAGACAGTTCTTTTCATTATATGGAAACTGCTTCAAATTTATTTCAAATTGTAAACTACATATGTTAAAGCTTAATTTATGTATAATATTGCTCACTAATAATGTAACTCCAGTATTAACTCAAAATTAGTTCTGACAATTTTTCTCCTTTTTCAGCCTTTCAATTATCTTTTCATTATCCCCCCAAAAATTATTTTTAGTTTGGTTTGTCATGTCTCCTATAGTACAGAATAAGTCATGTCTAATGTTATGCCAACAGATTTTTCTGTTCAGTCAAATTAAATAAAAAGAAGGGCCTAGGCATTATCTCACTGAAAAGTACAAAAATGTAATGATTCATATTATGCAAATACAAGTATTAATCTGACAGCTTCAGGAAAGGAACCTAGTAATTGTTTTATTTAAATGACTAATATGGGAAACTTAGATTATAATCTATAAAATATGGACAGTTATTATTTTTATTTCAGTATCCAATAGAAAACTTATGCACTTAAGTTATGATATAATGAATTCAAAAGTTGTAAGTTTACAGTTTTAATAGACTGTTTTATTTTCCTTTTTTGTTATTTCCCCCTTGGTTTGAACATTTAGGAAATTATCCCCCTTTTTATAATCTCTAAATGATTTGATTTTTATTCTTTGATAGAATTGTTACATTGGATTTTAAATAGCAGAACTTCCTAGTTATATCAGTTGCTCCACTTATTTACTTTATATTTTTTCTCTAAAGTAAAGCTTTTCCAATTATTGTCTTAAGAGAGAGAGTGCACATGCGAAAGAGAGAGAGAGAGAGCTCACATGCGAGAGAGAGAGAAATAAAGGTAAAAGTTAGATATGTATGCCTACATGACCTCCAGTAATTTCAGACAATAATATTAACCTTTTTGGACTACTAATTTTGTCTCAGGCACTGGCACAAAAGTACATTACAGGTATTAGCTCATTAAATCATTTCAACAACTCTTAGAAGCTCTTTTTTAAAATGTGATTTTTAGTCTGCTAAATAGAAGGCTAGTGACTTGCCTGTAGTCTCATTGCTGTTAAGTGGCAGTTTTAATGCAGGTGTCTTTGACTATGCTATGTATGTCTCATAGATATGGGATCTATTCTATAAAATAATATTGTTCTATAATTTAACAAGATACTATGGTTAATCTTATACATGAATTTAGAGTTATGAAATTGCAATTGCATGAAAGTGCTAACTGAATATTTTAGAAGCTGACAACTTCACAATTATGTATGCATTTGCTATATGGGAGTCTTCTGTACGTACATGTATATATTTTACATATATAATTGTTTTCCATCTAAGAATTCCTTCTCAAGCCCAATGTAATACACTTATTCTATATTTGCTTCTATTTTTTTAATTTTGTTGTTCATATATACAATATTTATGCATGGGAACTGGTTCTTTGTATGGTGTGAAGTTGGAGTAAAACTTACTCTTTTTTTTCCCGTATGAATAGCCAATTTTCTCAGTCCCATTTACTGAGTGGTCCCTCACTCCATTTAAGATCCCAGCTCTGTCATGTATAAGCACTCCACATATGAGCATGCCAGTAGAGGAGCTCCATGTTTCCACTTGTTCCTGTATCTACCTTTGCATCAAAACAACACATTCTTAATTCCTATACTTTCATTATAAGTCTTCATACCATAGGCAAAACTTCCTCATTCTTCTTTAGCATCTGCTATGATCATCTTGGATAAATTATATAAGACATAAAATTATTCATAAGGAACATTTCACTTTGATTTTCTAAAGACTTTTGAACCTTAGGCTCACTTCTGCTTTCTGGCTCTCATATTGCCTGGTGAGCTCAGTCTCACTCCTGTCTTCTTCCTTAAGCAGAGTTTCATCATTTAAGCTGTTCTCCTCAGGCCATATCAACATGCTTCCCTTTGCCTCAGTGCACCCTCATTCTTTAGCATCTGCTGTGATTTTAGCTTTGTAAAGTTGCACATATATCTTGTAAAGGTTTTGGTTAAAATTGCATTTATAGATTAGTATCAGGGGAATGAATGTGGATCACTGTATGTTGTGCATATATCTCTTCATTTCCTTAGGACTTTAATGTCATTCAAAAAATTTGTATTTTAGCTTTTCTTAGATTTATTTCCAAGTTTTATATTTTCACTTTTACCGTCATTGTAAAACTTAAATTTTCTCTTACATTTTCTGTATCTTTATCGCTGGTGGACAGGAAAGCAATTGATTTCTGTATATTCATCTTATGGCTGGCTAGCTTGCTGAAATCTCTATAATTCTAATAATTTGCTATGGATTCACTTTTATGTAGGCAATATAATTTCCATAAATAACTATGGTTTGGGGTTTTTAAAAAACTCTTTTCAACCACTATATATTTTAATTTTTTTCTTGGTTAATGAACTTGCTATGAATTTCAACTACATGGTTGAATATATATATACATATATATATATACACACACAAATATATGTGTGATTCACATATATATTTGTTATTCACATATGTATATGTGATATATATATGAAATTCATATGTATATGTGATTCACATATGTGAAATTCATACGTACATATGATTCATGTATATGTGATTCATGTATATATGTGATAATGGACATTATCATGTTTCTGATCTTTAAAGGCATTAGTTCTAATATTTTATTAAATATTTTTACTTAGGCTATTAAAATATAAATATCTAAAGTTTTTCAGTTTCCAAACAGAAATGAAAATTACTTAAAGCAGGATGATTTATAGGAGTCCCAAATTTCATTATGAAACTGTGGATTTCAGAAAGTAATAAATATCTACAGAGTTCTGAGTGATAGGAGATGTTATCCAAAAAATATACCCGGCCAAATTATCATCCAAATACCAGTGTAACAGGTATAACTTCCTAAAAATGAAAGATCTCAGTAATTATAATAGCTACAAAGAACTCTTGAAAACTGATTATGAAATAAAAAATTCCGCCAAAAAAGTAAATGGAGAGACGTAGGGAAGAAACTAGTGCCAGATTCAATGTCCACATAATTAGCACACTCTCTACAAGGTCCCGTATAATCAAGCATTTACCAAGAAATTTAATTCAGCCAAATAGTCCCTGAGTAGAAAGAAAGCAGATGGTTATGTTCAAGGATATAAGAAAGAACTCAAAGGACTACACCTACAAGCCCTTCTTTAAATAAATAACGTGGCAGTAAAAGCAGGTTTCACTGAAACATGTGTAATTACCTCAGAAATAAGAGAATCTATGGTAAAAATGACTTGGTAAATATTATATTCTGTAATAGAAAATTTAGTATGAGAGGAATGCAAGGTAAATACTGTAGAATTTGATATGTAAAAATAGGACTAATTAAACATAAACTGCTAAACATACATTGTTAAAACTGAAAAGTAAAAGGGAATATTTTGTACTTATCAAGTATAGTTTTCACTAAATATATGTTACCTTTATAAAGCTAATTCTGACTACTCATTTACCTGTGTACATAAACAAAGAATATATAAAGAATTTTGGTTATTTTAATAATTGTGGTTATTTCTGGTTGGTGAAATTTTTGTGAATGTCTATCTTCTCTAAACTTTTATATGTTTGAATTTTTATTCTTAGTCTAAACATCATCACCTCAATAAAAATTATTACATAACTATTTTCAATTATTAAGTTTAAACAATAAAAGATATATACCCTGTGTGGTCACATATTATTGATATATCCATAACATACCACAACGTTTTTTTTTTTTTTTTTTTTTTTTTTTTTTTTTTTTTTTTTTTTTTTTTTTTTTTTTGAGACGGAGTTTCGCTCTTGTTACCCAGGCTGGAGTGCAATGGCGCGATCTCGGCTCACCGCAACCTCCGCCTCCTGGGTTCAGGCAATTCTCCTGCCTCAGCCTCCTGAGTAGCTGGGATTACAGGCACGCGCCACCATGCCCAGCTAATTTTTTGTAGTTTTAGTAGAGACGGGGTTTCACCATGTTGACCAGGATGGTCTCGATCTCTTGACCTTGTGATCCACCCGCCTCGGCCTCCCAAAGTGCTGGGATTACAGGCTTGAGCCACCGCGCCCGGCCACCACAACGTTTTTTTAACGTATATTTTATTTTAGGTTTTGGGGTACATGTGAAGAACATGCAAGATTGTTGCATAGGTACATACATGGCAATGCGGTTTGCTACCTTTCTCCCCTTCACCTATATCTGGCATTTATGGAACTTTTAACAGCGACTTTGTTCGCCTCCTTCATTTTACAAGAGAGAATTAGAAAATCCAAGTTGTTCGGGAAACTGGCCAATATCATGTAGCTGGTTAGTGATTGAAAGAAAAAGGGCTCAACTGAATATATCTTGAATTAAATTAATAAATATTATCATACAGACACAAGAATGTTCACATTAACATATAAGACAGAAGATTTATTATTGTCATTATTATTATTATTTTATAAAATAGAGACGGGGTCTTGCTATGTTGACCGGAGTGGTCTGAAACTTCTGGCCTCAAGCAATCTTCCCACCTCAGCCTCCCAAGGTACTGGGATTATAGGTGTGAGCCACCTCGCCCAGCCAATACAGAAGTTTTAAACTCTATTCAAGTAAGACATAAAATTACCCACAGGGAAAATTCCACTTTGATTTAATAAAGATTTTGGAACCTTGGGCTCACTTCTGCCTTCTGGCTCTGATGTTGCCTGGTTAACTCACTCTCACTCATGTCTTCCTTTCTCTTAAGTAGCATTCCTTCATTCAGGCTTTTTTCCACAGGCTGTATCAGGTGCTTCTCTTTGTCTCAGTTTACCCCAAAAATATCATTATCATGGCCCTTTCTTCAGTGAGTTGGAATTATTTATTTGCATGCTGGTCTGCCCCACAAGACTGCCAGTTTCTTCAAGTTAGAATCTTTTCATTCTCATATTCCTCAGTGCCTAGTACAGTGGCAGATATTAATTATCATATGTACATTTATTTAACTGATTGAATTGCATGTGGGAATCTATACACTAATTATTGAGCATTTATGAGAAAGACATATTGATAAGAGTTGGATTATTCCTTTGTTTCTAGATGAGTAGGTGAATTTTACACAAATCTGCAAACTTCTACTTCAGTTCCAGTTTTAAGGTTTTGAATAAGAAATCATTTATGATCTTTGCCTAGCAGATATATTTCAAAGGTATCATCAATAGCTACACGGCCACAATTCCAATAAAATCTCTTTTGCAGAGGACATTCTCTCTGTTTTTATATGATTTTTATAACACTATTCTTAAAAGTATATTGACATAACAGTCCAACATGTCCAAGATGTATCAGAAATATGGCTTCCAGTAAAAATAAGCTCCTTAAAAAGCTTTCAGTATTGCTGTTTTTTCTGGAAGAATGATTGAAGGATTTTTAAAAAGGACTTGTATCCAAGAAGAGATTTAAAATAAAACTGTCATGTTCAATTTGATACTTTATGATTGTGCCATGCAAAAAATATTGTAAAGTTACAGGGCTATCATTATTTTATTGAAATCTAAGGTAAATGGGTTCTTTTCTCATGTATCTATCTTCTTGGTCAGAACAACTGCATTTTAAGAATAGAAATGTTATTCTGAAATATGAGAACTTATATGAAAGATAAATATGAAAAGAATGAGAAGAAAAATAAGTCTTAGAGCAAGCCCTATAGTATTTTTGAATACTAGGGAAACCACTTGAGGTCTAATTTTTAGTGTATTTATTTAAAGCATGCTATTCATTGTTAATATTTTTTCCCAATAAGAATAATTTAAGTTTGGGTGCCGTAAATGATCTATTTCTCCTTTTTTTTTCTGAGACAGGGTCTTGTTCTCTTACCCAGTCTGGAGTGCAGTGATGTGAACACAGCTCACTGCAGCCCTGACCTCCTGGGCTCAAGCAATCCTCCACCTCAGCCTCCAAAGTAGCTGGGACTGCAGGCATCCACCACCACTCCCAGCTAACTTTCGTGTTTTTGGTAGAGATGGGAGCCTCACTGTATTGCCCAGGCTGGTGGGAGTCTCACTGTATTGCTCAGGCTGGCCTCCAACTCCTGGGCTCAAGCAGTCTGCCTGTTTAGGCCTCACAAAGTGCCATCATTGCAGGCATGCGCCACCATCCTCGGCCTCTATTTCTTTTTACTACACCAACCTTTCTATTCCTACTCTTTTCATCTCCAGGATATTTCCTCCCTGGTTACTCTAATCACCCCTCTGGTTGTCTTCTTCAGAATTCCATCTCTTCATTACCCTTTAAATGTCAACCTTCCTTCTCCTCCTTTCTTCTTCTATCCCATTTTTCTTCCCAACCTCTCCTGCAAATACTGTCCTTGATCCTCATAGGCTATTGGATGGTTTAAGTCTCAGTTGCTATCCGTTTCTTCATCTCTAACGTGGAAACAATGGGAGTAGCTTTCACACAGAGCACATGTGAGAATTGAGGGACAGAGTGCTTGGATATGCTCTCTCAAACAAACAGAAATCATGTAATGAGTATCAGCTGTTAAAACTTTGGTTAACTAAGAGATATCCCTGCCTTAGGCTTTTTTTTTTTTTAATCAAACTACACTGCCAGAATTAACCATTCTAAAATACAAACATGATTATGAATTCTTCAATGGTTGTCAATATAAATTTAAAAAAAAAAAAACCTCAAATACCTCTGTCAAGCATTTAATCTGTCATTCATCAAATTTAGTATTAACTATCAGGTAGGCAAATCACTAGTACATAATTTGTGAATTGAAAAGTTTCTCTCCTCCTTTCATTTTGGTAGATTCTGCCCCTGAATCCTGTAGTGTAAACTTGTTTTTAAGGTCAGTTTGTGTAGTTCTAGAGTTTCTTTATGAACGTCAAAAAAATGTGACTATACATTTTTAATTATTTTTCCTTCTTATACAAAAGCGGCTTGGTTTTTTTTTTCACATATAGTGATCCTCCAGCCTTAGCCTCCCAAGTAGACATACAGGCACAGGGAGTGCAGGGTATACATGTATATCCTCCAGCATATACATATGTATCCTGGATAGATTTTCATGTCGGTATATAGAAAGATTTCCTATTCCAGTGAGTGCATGTACCATCATTCATTTGACAAGTTCATTATTAATGGCTAATTTTATTTTGCAGGTTTTGCTCTATGAACAATTCTATGCTATATAACTTATGCATATAATGCTATTATGAATGCAGATGTATCTCAGGTATAAATTTTAGAATGTGGGAATGATGGTTCAAAGTCACATGTATTTTTCAAAAAAAAATATGTATTACTCTGTTCCCTCACTACTATAAATAAATACCTGAAACTGGGTAATTTACAAAGGAAAGAGGTATAATTGACACAGCTCTGCATGGCTGGGGAGGCCTCAGGAAATGTACAATCATGGCAGAAGGGGAAGCAAGGCACCATCTTCACAAGGCGGCAGGAGGGAGAAAGAATGCACTTGTTGGAGGAACTGTCAAACACATGAAACCGTCAGATCTCCTGAGAACAGCGTGGGAGAAACTGCCCCCACGATCCAATCACTTCCCACCAGGGTCTGTTTTCAACATTTGGGGATTACAGTTCAAGGTGAGATTTGGTTGGGGGCACGGAACCTAACCATATCAATGTTCATTATCCTTCCTGCATTGACTTGAGATGCCACCTTTATCATCATATCCTCTTTCTAGATTTTCTTTTCTGATTACTCATGTGCCATTGCTACACTGTTTTAATCATTGGGGCGTTATGTTTTAATATAGGTTTGGTCTCCCCCACCATGTATTTATTTTTCTGAGTTTTACTAAGTATTTCTTATTTTACCATAAGTTAAATAATGTATCTAGTTCCAGGGGACTGGTTTAATGTTTATTGCATTCAAAATTTAACTAATATGAGAGAATTTAGCTTTTGTCCACAATCTTGGTAGATATTTGCATTAAGTCATAACCTGTTTCCTCCAGAAGTATCTTCTAATGATTCTTTTGTGGGTTTTAACATTCTCTTAAGTGTATTTCTAGACTTCTTAATATTTATACGGCCATCGTAAATGAAGTTTTTTCTTCCATCATACTTCTTCAGTGATTATGGTTCTTGTATTCAAGATTGTAGACTTTTGATAATTTTATTAACTCCTATCTTAGTGAAATTAATTACTTTATGTTTTGTTCTAGATTCCAGTTGATTCTATTGGGTTTTTAAATATATGGGCATTTCACTTAAAATTATTTTAGCTCTTTCTAATATTTCTGTCTCTCATTTCCTTCTCTTTTGTAATTGCATTGGTTAACATTTCTACTACCACACAAATCATAGTTCTGTTAAAGAGAATGTTTGTTGTTATCCTCGTTGGCAGAAATTCACCATTAAGTTAAATGCTAATTCTTGCACTCATCTGTGTGGGGGAGGAAGAAAAGAGTGTATGTTATCCTGCTAGCATGTATTGTAATATATAAAATACATATCATAATATTTTTCTGAACTTACCTACTAGGATGTTTATTTGCTCTTTTGTTTAGCCAAAACTGTTTGCTTCTTTGAAGGCAAGTATGAGTTTTATTTCACCCAAATATAAGTATGATGTTTCCCCATTGTCAACATGTATTTACTGTATAATTTGAATTATAAGTTAAGGCTAAAATTGCAGACTACTGTTATTTGCTCTCATGCTCTGGAGTAATTCCTAAGTAGAAATATCTACTTGCTTATGATGGGGAAATTGATGCCTTTCATAATGTCTTAATATATAAGCCTTAAAGCAAGGAAGCAGCAGTGGGTGGGATCTGTGCATTGATGATGTGTATATATTATCCACAAAGACTGAGTACCTTATTATATATTTTTAAAACCCAACAATTTCTAATCATTTATGAAAGATACTTTATTGGAAATAGGTATGAAAGTGTTTTTATGGTTTATATTTCATGTATCCAGGTTTGAAATAATTGATACTGGTTCTTTATGAATCAAAGGCATGAATTTAGCCTCCCACAAATATATACTGAGCCATGAAGGGTATACATTGTGCCAGAAACTGTTTGACATACAAAGTTTTACCTTCAACAACTGTGCACTCTAATAGGAGAAATGAAACTTCTGTATGCTGATTTACAAAATCTGAAGAGTATTATAATGGTCATGTTTGGGGAAAATAGAGCATAGGAAAACATGACCAGGAAAGCTTGATCTGCCAAACGATTCCTTCCTCGAAAACTTGTAAAGACAGGAAAAAGTAATCACTATGGCCAGATATCAGGATACCCAGGAAGCACTAAGAAAGGTTGCTGACTGTGCTACTGCACTCCAGACTCTGTCTCAAAAAAATAAATAAAAATAAATAAATAAAATTTTAAAAAGAAAGGGAGTTGACGAGTGTTGTGAATCCCTAGAACTTAGTTTGATTAAAAAGAAGTGGAAGTTGGTCCAAAAGGCAGAATGAAGATGGTGTGCATGGCCTTGTGTGTGGGATTTAGGCAGTTAGAATTTACCTGCTAGACAACTGGAAGCCCTCAAAGGTGCCATGAAATTACAAAAGCATTAGTATGATTATTTTTATTGTGGTGTGCAGAACAGTTTGGAGAAAAAGAGAAAGCAGAAATAGGAAACCAACTTATCAAACTATAACAATAATTTAGTATTATGCCAAACTTTAAATTACTTCACTTTTCGGCCTGACTGTTCCATTTTGTAAGCAGGAATAATGATATTGCCTGCCTTGCTGGGTTTTGGTGTGGCTTAAACTATGTTAATGTTTATAAGTCACTTTACAATGGTGGGAAACAGAAGAAATTAAGATGCTAGTTATTATTACTGAAAGTCAAGGTTGTTGCTGCTACCATATGAAAGTGATGAGTAAAACGTTGACCCAAGAGAAAAACTTAGGTTAAACCATAAAATTAAAATAACATTAAAACAAATATAGAACCCCAAGTCCAGTTATGTAGCTCTACACAAAAAGCTAATACATTTTACACAACAGCTAAAATTAAATTTGTGAAAACAATAAAAATACAAAGTAGGAAAGAAATACTGTGTACTTTTTGCAATTTCAGAGATTGATTTTTTTTTTTTCTGAGTAAAAACGCTTGCTTAAGACGTTTCATTTCAGGGGAGCTTTATACATTTGAAATTAGTCATTCTTGAAGCTATTCTTCCATGGGCTTTTGAGCCTCTGAAGCTTTCATGACTTGATCATGCAATGAGGTGAGAAGCTTCTGTTCATCCACCGAGTGTGGATTAGTTCCTAAGGCTGCCAGGCACAGTGGTCTCAAACATCATTTAGTTTAGATCTTGACATTTCTTTTACTCTTGATTTTAAAAGATACTTATTATTGCAGTCAATTTGTCTTCTTCAAATGAAAGGATGGAAAGCTTGTCCAAAGGGGTATTTTCAAAAAGGTCTGCTTTGGAGCAAAAATTTATTGATAACTAAGCACATGAAGTAGAGAGTTCTTCATTGCTTTAATCCCAAACAGACTCCATACTGGCTTTAGGTTCCCAAGGTCTTAGAAGGAGGAAAGTAAGTTGCAAACCCTTTTTCTTTCTTTACACTCCTTTCGATTTACTTTTTCTGTGTCGGCTGTCACTTGGGCTTTCAGACATGAAAAGTTGCAATTGTGCTGAAATTTTCAGTGTGCCAGAATAAATGGGTGATTCTCCTACATGACTGGTTTCCAATTTGAGAAGAACTTTTTAAAGGGACTTTGGATACCCTTCACTGTGAGGCAGGTGAACAGAGAACAAGTGAGATGGGGCAAGTATGAGGAAAGGTAAAGAGAGGTCTTTCCCACACAAAGGTGACTTCACAAAGAAACAAGGATGAAAGAAACAGACAAACATATACAACCTCTCATTTCAACTACACCTCTTTGTTTTTTGCATTCTTTTTTCCCCCAAGTCCAGGCTTTCATTTCTGAAGAAAGCCAACTTGTTTTCCCTGGTGGTGTAGGTTTTCCCAGCTTTTAAATCAATACATTAATATATTGCTTAACACTCCAGTTCATAATGCATGAGGGGGTATAATTTTGTAATTCTCAGTCCAAGCTCTGAAGCTAGATTGTCAGAGCTTGATTCCTGTATCTTCATTACTACCTTTTAAGAAAATATTTCTGTACTTTGATTTCTTCATGTGAAACAAAATGATAATAATGTAGCCTAATTATGTTCTTTTGTGGATGAGATTAATTTCAAAGACAACAAAGAACAAATGATAAGGGAAAACATTATAAAGCATATACATTTTAAAAATAAGGGAATTTCAGATAAAAAAATAATGAAAGCAAATATATTCAAGGGATAATGATAATTAAACCTGTCCAATTTGAGGAGAGGATTTAATGGAGAAAGGGACAAATGTGCCACATGATTTTGGGGTTAGTCCATGATGATTCTTGAAGGATAAGCTTTAGAGTTCAAAATTTCTTTTATAAGCAATGGGAAATTGTAAAGCATTGAAAGTTTCGTTGTTTTCTTATTTTTGTTTTTTGATCCAAAGAAATACATGACCACATCTCTGTGCTAGGATATTTAATATGACAATAGTTTGTAAATTGGATTGAAGTAAAACAAACTTGAAGGCAGAATCAGCTAGGAAGTTATTAGAACCGTATTTTTTAAAGTGAGATTCTATTAGATTTACCAGTGAAAATGAAAAGAAAGGTAGAGAGCTCTGTGTGAGTACTCAAACATATTTGTCAACTAAAATGGATATTTGTATGCAGTGAGAAAGGTTTCAGAGGCTGCTAAGGGAAAAACAGGCAATCTAAGAAATTTTATTATTCCATTACAAAGCCAGAAAAGAGTAAAATAACATTGAAAAGGGAAAGAAAAAATAAAATGAAATGGTGAAAAATTCAAATATCTCAGTAACTACTTAAAGATAAGAAGCATTCCTCTTAAGCAGTTAGAAGTAAGAAATTCAACCAAAGAATAAATAATTTACACATTTTGCTAAAGTAAAATTAAATCTTCTGCTTGAAAAATTAAATTCTAAAAAAGTGAAAAGTCAAGCTACAGAATAGGGAAAGCTATTTTCAACACATCTACCTAATAACAGATTTGAAACTAAAATATATTTAATAATTCATATCAACATCAAAAAAGCTCAGTCTTATAATTAGAAGTCAGAATTAAATTTTATACATCATGTTTTATATTTTAAAATTTAAAATATAAAAACAGTACTAAATCTTGCTAATAAAGGTACAAAATTCTAGTAGAAATGTTAGTCTTTGCTTTGAAAGATGCAGATGACCTTTTAGGGTAGTGACTCTTTTTGGCTTAGAAAAGGGAAAATAAGTGATGGATATAAAGGAGTTTTCAACCATTTGTGTAATATTTAGTTTTGTAAAAGAGTAAAAATATAAGGTAAAACAAAAAGTCCCAAACATGTGGTTTCAGTTTTATTCCCTATTATACTTTTTTACTTTTCTGAACTTTTAAAAATCATTTATTTATTTGTATATACTTTAATGTTTATTAATAAGACAAGTCAGGGTAGAAATATATGGAAATAATTAATGTTTAAAAAGCAGGAATGAATACAACAGGACAACCAACAAAACCAAAATGTAGAATTCTTCATTAAAAAACAAAATTGGTTCTTTGAAGATTAATGAAATGAAAAGAGCTTTGTCATTCTTACAAACAGCTGGGAAGGGAGAAAGCCTAAAGAAAACTTTGGAGAGTAAAGAGAGCACACTTGACAATATGGAGGGCAGATTCGCTAACGTGCTAGAAAACACTGTTGAGAAGTTTCTACCAGGAAATGTGAAAAGTTGGAATACATGGATGATCTTTTCTTTCATGTGTTGCCAGTATGTTTGGCCAAACATTATTTTATTTTAATTTGTGAGTCATTATTTGTTAATGTAGATATGTACCATTTTATATATTCAGTAGTCATATATTTTCTTCTAAGAATTGGCATATCAAAATTTTGCCTATATTTCTTTGGGTTTCTCTGCTTGTTTTCTTATACTTGCTCTATAGAAACACCTTATATATTAAGGAGGTGAACCTTTTGTAGAAGTGTGTGTGTGTGTGTGTGTGTGTGTGTGTGTGTGTGTGTATGTGTGTATGTGTTGTTGCCCAAATAGTTTTCCGTTCCTTGATGTCTGTTATTTGGTTATGATGTCTGTTGCAGGATAGACAAACTTGTCAAACTTTTTTTTTATAGTTCCCATCCTTGATTATTTATATTTATTATAGTTATTTATATTATTTTATTAATCATCTATTCATTATTAATATATTAATATTATTTACTATCTCATACTTATCTGGTTTATTGAAACTTATTAATGTTTATTGAATGAGTTTATATTTATGTGTAAATTTTATATGTATATATTATACTAGGGTTCTCCAGAGAAACAGGAGCAGTGAAGTGTCTCTGTGCATGTGTGTATATACATATAGGCACACACACACACACACACACACACACACACATGCATACTATCTTCCACTGAGTCTCACATTATAGTTATATGTCCAAAACTATGTTTGACTATATAATACTATATATAATATTAAAATATGGTTGACCCTTGAACAACATATTTAAATTTATATTGTTCAAGAGTCAACCATATTTTAATATTATATATAACAGTCTCTGACATTATACTATCTTGCTATATATATATAATATGCATATCTATCCCTCCTTATATTTCATATTATATCTCTGTATATTAAAAATCTCTCTATGTATATATATGAAGAGAGAGAAGATACAAAACCCACAATAGGGAGGGCCAACTGTAGTTATTGAAAAAATTCCCACGTTAAGTGGATCCATGCATTTCAAACCTATGTTGTTCAAGTGTCAACCGTTTTTTAATTATTGCCTCCAAATATCAATACATTTCACACTTAATAAGTAACCATACACTATCAAAACAAAGATGGCAATTGAAATTTGAATGTATCTCTCTCTCTATATATCTATATACCTATACACTGCAATTGCATTAGCCAATTACTTATAATAAATATATATCTATATAGATATTATAATAAATATATAGCTATATCTATATGTAATATACTATTTAGTATATATATGTTAGTATTATATATATTAGTAATTTAGTATATATAATCTAGATATAGAGATTTATTGTATATATATCTAAATATATAGATATATGTCTGCTATACATCTGCTCATATATAGATATATCTATATATCTAAATATCTATATATAGATGTATAGATAGCTATATATCTATATAGATTTATAGATCTAAATATATAGATGTATCTATTATCGAAATCGCTATATAAATCTATATATATATATATCTCTAATATATCTAAATTTCCATATAGATAATATATAAATTTCTATATAGATATATATCTGCTACATATCTGCTCATGTATAGATATATAGAGACATTTATTATAAGAAACTGGCTCATGCAATTATAGTGTATGGAAATCCAAAGTTGCAGTGTGGGCTTGCAGACAGGAGACCTGGGAGAGCTGACTGTGCAGATGAAGGCTCAGGCTGTCTGCCAGAGAATTTCCTCTTGCTTGGGAGGCTGGTGTTTCTGTTCTACTCAGGCATGAGGCCCATCTGCACCAGGAAGACCAACCCTTTCCTCAGAATTCACTAATTCACATGTTAATCTCAACCAAAACTTCCTCCAAGCTGACACATAAAAATTAATGTCATGTATATGTATGGGATGCTATTTATATAAATTATGAATAAATTTTATATAACATACATTTATTTAGCAATATAAACATACATATATATTATATTAAAGCACTGTACATGTATTTATACATAAAATCAGCTTTGTTCTGTCTAGCACTAGCATCCTTTACACTTTTTCACCTTTGCCTCCTGCTCACCTATGGGCCTAGATAGGCTTTCTTTAGGGTGCATGAGGTCCTAGCTGTCTGGATCTGGAGACCTCTTCTCTACTCCAGCAGCCTGATGTCACCCAGGGCACAGGGTCCCTTCCTTATTTTTTATTGGTTTCTGATCTTTCACTGGGTCTCTCAGATTATTTGTAGAGTAGTTCTTGCCAGTTCAACCAGAGTACAATGCTGGGATTGGTCAATTGGAAGTCAGGATTCACCCAAACCTGTTCCTGAGGTCTTTATTTAATTATGCTTTTAATTGCCCATACTCATCCTACCTCCCTGTTCCCTGTTGCCTCCAATCATAGGAAATTTGTATTCACCTGTATTGTGTTGCATGTTACTCAGTGTTGGAGACTTTCCATTAATATACCATATAATGGTTAAATGCTTTTGTAGGACATCATTCCAGAGTTTTCAATGCAATTATGAGTTTATTTATGTTTTATGATATTATAGGTATTTGAGAACAGTCATGAAAACATAATCATAAAGAAATCATTCATATATGAACCATTTCCACTAATAACTTTTTAAAAATTATTTTTGATTCATAAGTCAACTATTTAATATTATAGTTTTATACTCTGGGAAAGTTTAGAAAAGAAAGATCTCATAGAAGTTAATGTTATCAAAATATTATTTGTTAAAAATCTATATTCATGTAGGAGATTACATCATAAACTTTATAAAAGCTTAATTATCATTAATTTTCCTCAGTATCCATTCATACACTCAACTAAATCAAACAGGCTACACTTTTCATTCTCAGAGATAATACAGCTTCTGTGTGCAACAAATTTTATATATAGTTATCTCTCAGAATAGTACATGTTGGGAATTCGGTCTGGGACATTCCCAAACCTCTTCCTTAGGCTAATTTTTAAAAATAGAATTTCTATTCTATAATTAATCACACAGCTAAAGGGAAATAACTTTTCAATTTAAGCTGCACTATGCAAAATTTAAGCTGAACTATGCAAAACTAAGTTAAAGTAAACTAGAGCCGGGCACGGTGAGTCACGCCTGTAATCCCAGCACTTTGAGAGGCTGAGACTGGTGGATCATAAGGTCAGGAGTCCCAGACCAGCCTGGCCAAGGTCGTGAAACCCTGTCTCTACTAAAAATACAAAATTAGCTTGACGTGGTGGCGGGTGCCTGTAATCCCAGCTACTTGGGAGGCTGAGGCAGAGAACTGCTGAACCCAGGAGACGGAGGTTGCTGGGAGCCAAGATCTCGCCACTGCACTCCAGCCTGGGTGACAGTTCAAGACTCCGTCTCAAAAAAAAAAAAAAAAAGAAGTAAACTGGACAACAATTTTAATTACTTTTGGTTTTGTTTTCTTTTTACTGTGTCTTTAGAATGATAAACCTTACATTCTAACAGACAGCTCAACAAAGGCTTAAAACTCTAGAAGTAAAAAACCACCAGGCTACCTCCTGCACAACTGTCAATAAAAGAGCAACATTTTATTTGCACCCATACATTCATCCAATGTCTTTGAGGTAATGGTTCTTCAGCTCCTTCCTTTTCAGTGTGAAAGAATCAGTTACCAAACCAGTTCCAGGGGTCCATGGCTCTAGGCTTAACTGAACCTTGACTGGAAGGTTCAATTTCATGGCATTTGCAATTTCTCTAATTTCTTTCAGTATTTCAACTTCCATAGCAGGATTATTGCAGATATCAACCCAAGTTCCTCCCACCCCTTTCTGTTGTGCCAGAAGTGTCAATCTCTTCTGATTAAGAATCACAAAACTGATCACATAGGACTGGTCGCTTCTGGCAAAAGCACAGATGTTGTAAGTGGACAGTTCTTCAGCGCAGCTTCTACTTTCCCAAGAGATACATATTCTCCTGCTTGTAACTTCGCTAGATCTTTCTTATGATCTATAATCTGTAAACATCCATTGGGATGGCATTCTCTGATATCGCCAGTACAAAACCACTTTTGTCCATTTTCATCCACAGAATAATCCTCTGCTGTTTTCTCTTCGTTTTAAAAATATCACATGGAGATGTGCTATCCACCAATTACGATTTCACCTCTGGGGTTTGGCTTGTCATTAATTGTATAACCGCCTTCCTGCTGGTCTTTTAGCTTAATTTCACAGCAAATAAGAAGGACTCCAGCTCTGCCAGTCCCAGCACTGCATGATTCTATCAGTCCATAATCCTGCCAGCTAGGCGGCAGAAGCAGACATTCGTGAATCGGTGTGTCTGAGGAGACAGTGGGTCCGCTCCGGGCAGCATCATGCAGACATTCCCTCTCGCCAGAGCCTTCGCCTTTTGAACAGTGGCAGATTGCAAAGAGGCGCATCCTATTCCCTTTTGATCTCTTCCAATTTATAATTATATCCTATCTTGAACAGAGTTTTCTGAATGTAATTCATCTTTTGGACTTTGCTCATAACATTCTTGTAAATTTCATTCATGATTTCCAGAACAGCAGCCATACATGTGGGCTTCAGTACAGTACAGTCTCCTTTTGCTTCCTTGTTTTTAATTTTGCCGAACCGGTCGGAGAGTGTAAGCAGAGAAGAATATCCAATCCTGCAGCCGTAGGTAAAGCAAAGATATCTCTGCTGTCAGTTCTAGCACACGAGCCAAAGGCAGGTAGCCAATATATGAGTCCTTTGGTTCCAATCCAGGTATTCTTTCACATTGGCCTGTCATTCCAGCTATCAAATTGCTATGATGCAGCATCACTCCCTTAGGTCGACCAGAAGAACCACCAGTTTACATAATAATGGCCGTGTCTGAAGGCGTTGGTCTACTTGGAGGAATGTTCAAGTGTTCTGGGTTGAATCCCAACTCTTCTACTGATTGCATGCTGTGAATCTCAAATCCTTCAGGGTACTCTGCTTTATTGATAGTCTTATTGTCCACATAAATGATGTGTTTAACACAGTTAATATCTGACAATGCAGTCTTAAGTTTACTTTCCAGAATTTCCACACTAGTAGTCAGATAGCCTCAGATTCACTTAGCCCATAAACTGCTGCTGCTTTGCCAAGTTGTGGCATGTAAGGTCATAAGAGGATAGTTGCACTTAAAGCAGGTCCGTGCTACAGTCGTCCGTTTGGCCCTGGTCTCACGGAAGATGGCAATGCTGTTCTTTGGTTTTTAGTCCCAGTGCAGTGAGTCCATTACCGAAGTTACTCACTCTGCAGATAACTCCAAGATAGTTCACCCATTTATAATTTTGAAGAATTAACTTCTTAAAAACTTCTCCACTTGGCTGAATTTCATTTTCTTCACTTTGGATTTCCCTGGTCCCAAGGCTGTCCTTCTTCCCAAACTTGGGTACAGCATGATCAAATAATTTATCCAGAATATCTGCTCCAGGGATGTCTGTTACAGCTAGTGAGTCAAAGTGCCTGATGGAATGATACGGACTTCCAGGTCTGTCTGAAGTGGGCTTAGCTTTTATTCTCTTTGCCATGGCATTTTTCTTTGGAGGGGCTGCCTACCATGTCTTCGCAGTCAGTGCCTGGCACTCAGAAAGTTCGCAAAAAGCAGCCATGTGCCCGTTAGCGCTGGGACAAAGAGGGCTTGTTTGTTTTTTTGAGACGGAGTCTCACTCTGTCACCCAGGCTGGAGTGCAGTGGCGTGATCTCAGCTCACTGCAACCTCCCCCTCCTGGGTTCAAGTGATTCTCCTGCCTCAGCCTCCAGAATAGCTGGGGTTACAGGTGCACACCACCACTCCCGGCTTTTTTTTTTTTTTTTTTTTTTCAGTAGAGACAGGGTTTCACCATGTTGACTGGACTAGTCTCAAACTCCTGACCTTGTGATCCACCCATCTCAGCCTCCCAAAATGCTGGGATTACAGGCATGAGTCACCACGCCCAGCTGGGCACACACTTTTAAACAATGCAATCTCAGGAGAATTCATTCACTATCACAAGCATAGCACCAAGAGGATTTACTAAATCATTCATGACATCCACCCCCATTGTTCAGTCACCTCCCAGAAGGCCTCACCTCCAACACTGGGGATTGCATTTTAACATGAGATTTGGAGTGGACAATCATTCCAACTATACTATGTAATTGCTATTAACTATAATCACCCTGCTCTGCTATCTAATATTAGAACTTATTCCTTCTAACTATATGTTTATGCCCATTAAAACCAACCTCTCTTCATCCCCCCCATCCAAACACCATTTTTAGCCTCTCATAACCATCATTCTACTCTCTCTCTATCTCCATGAGGCCCACTTTCCTAGCTCCCACATAGAAGTGAGAATGTGCAATATTTGTCTTTCTGTGCCTGGCTTATTTCACTTAACATGATAACCCCCAGTTCCATCCATGTTGCTGCAAATGACATGATATTATTGCTTTTTATCGCTAAATAATATTCCATTGTATCTAGATACCATATTTTTTTATCCAGTTGTCTATTGATGGACACTAAGGTTGATTCTACATCTTGCTTTTGTGAACAGGGGGCATCTTTTTATAGCTGACTTGTCTTTTTCAGCTGCTCTTGTATTCTTAAGTATTTCTAATAAACTTGCAGGTGAAGGAAAACATTTTGGTTTTACATTATCAGAGAGCCACTGCATTTATTTCAGAGAATTCAGCAGGCTGTGAACCATGTCCTGACTTGCAATTTTGTGCAAAGGAAGACCCATAATGGATGTATGTAGTGTAGCAGCATACAGTCTGTTTGGCTGAGCTTATAAAAGCCACAGAACTGTAGATATTTTAATGACAGCTGCAGGTCTTACAGCTTAGAGACTTGTAGCTTGAAAAACCAAGACACTGAGTACAAGTTGACCTGAAATACCCAGTCGCTCAACCAGTCTGGTATATTCTTGGACCTATATGGCTATTTTTAAAATTTGATTTTATTTATGACCTAAAGCATTTTGTTTAAGAATTTTAAATTGTATAAGCTTCAGTTTACTTAAGAATTTCTACCTTAACATGCCTTAAGTTAATGCTGCCTGGAGTTCTGAATCTGATTTAAATGTTAATGAATGACTTGCATCTTAGGTGCATTTTAGCTATTTGCCAAAATGCATAAAACACTTTTTTAGAAAAAATTGCCCTATAATGTGGAATATCATTATTGTAGCCACAGTACTTCTTATGGCAGCTGCCATATTTAAAGGAAGTTGTATGATAGGCCTATGCAAATTAGACATGCATTATTTTATTAAATTAGTAATTGTAGGATGAGGCATCCTTACTACCGTAATGATATAATCTCACAGTGAGGAAATGCATGAGGTGGGATGTTGCACATTCTCTGCTCCTTCTATAAATTCTTATCATGAAACTTACGTTTTAAAGTTTGTAATGCAGTACTCCATTTTTCCAGTCCTTTTCTAGTTCTTGATTAGGTATTTAATTTTAGAAAATTGAGTGGCTTGATCTGGGCATAGTAGTTGCATTTACACTTTTTGGTGGCAAATTCCATAAAGCAGTTTGTATCTCAACTCATCAAGTAGTTTGTTAATGAAGTGAGAGTTTGTTAAAGATCTTTACTTGAGGATACTTAAGGAAAATTGATGCCTATGCAAGTTACACATTCATCTTACTGTCAGGGAATCAGTTCTTGAAGCACTCATAGTCTGTAGAGCTTAATGAAACAAGTACATTTTTTATTTGAATGAACTTATTAGACTTATCTCAGAAAATGTGGAGAAGAGTTTTTTAAAAAAAATTTTGTCTAGGTAGCCTAGGAAATTAATGCTAATAGCTACTATTTCTTAGATAAAGATATATCAGTAAGTAAGAATATAACAATAGCTATATCCAGTTTTAATATACTTCCCACATGCCATGATACTTTGGAAATGTTAATTTTACTAAGTTTATAAAGTTTAATCATCTTGCATTTTCAGAATATTAGAACATAGCCAATCCAAAATTTTATAAACATTTTTGACAAAAAAACAATAATCACAATTACCTAAGGTTACTTATTTCTTTAATAATACATAAAGTTTTAAAATTCAACCACTCCTGCATCTACAAAATTCTATTCCTAAGAACCAGGTATATGTAAACAACAACCTTCCATACATTTTCAGACACTAAAAATGCCTATATGAAAATGTTCCCAGAAAGTAGCACTGGTGAAAATTTCTGATTCATTCCAACACTGAACAACTCTGGATAAGATAAAAGCACCCATGGGAAAAAATAAAGCAAAAATAAAACAGAATAAAAACAAGGATGCTGCATTTAAGTAATTTGAGAAACAATATATATTTTTCCTCCCATTTAATGCATTTTAAATGCTTTGAGATTCTCTGAGTAAACAACAATTTGACTTTGTTTAATCCAGCATTTTGCAGAGTCATTTATACATGAAACCTTGGTTTCTCTACTCAGCATAAACATCCGTATCGAATGGTATTAAGCACAGTTTGAGAAAGCGTCTTTAGAAAAATGTGAAGAAAATGATGAAGTATATGGAGATCTAAGAGTTATTTTACTTCATGTATTTGAGAACAAGTTACATCATTTTGTTTTCCCTAATATATATTGAGACAGAGTCTCACTTCGTCACCCAGTCTGGAGTGCAGAGGTGAGATCTTGGCTCACTGAAACCTCTGCCTCCTGGATTCAAGCGATTCTACTGCCTCAGCCTCCTGAGTACCTGGGATTATCATGCCCAGCTAATTTTTGTATTTTTAGTAGAGACAGGCCTTCACCATGTTGCCCTGGCTGGAGATTTTTAAAATCTTATTTACAGGAAGTAACATACACTGTACTTTTAAAAATATACTAATTTAATCAAAGCAGTAGAAAGGAAAAAAACATTATTGATGAAATTGGATTTTTGAAGAGTGCTTTTCTTCGATTGTAAAGATGTAGTGATAAATGTATGGACAGCAAATGATTCCTTCGAGAATGAGTTGAAATCATAAATTCATTTCTCTGAGAAAATGAACAGGTACATTAAAAAAAAAACTATGTGTAACATTTCAAGTAGTTCATAGGCATTGTGAATCTTGTGCCTGGGCTAATAATAATTCCTAGCTTAATATTTTTGCATTTGAATTCCACGGTTTGAAGAAAGCAAAGGTATATATTTTTGGAATGTGATGTTCTGCAATGAACAAGATATGAGGGTTTTGGTTTTCAACAGCTATCTTTTATTCAATAAATACCTTGTTTATCATGTAGTCATAAATCATTGACTTAAAAGTAGGGCAGGTAATATTTATACTGTTTGTCATATTAAAATACAAACAACAATTAGAAAATGAATGGACCCATACAACATAAAATACTAAGATTTCTCTGCTAAGGAAATCCAGGAGGACACGTCAATAAAAAAGGTTAAAAATGTATGTAGATTAGAAGCACTATACAAAGTAGTGGAAAGCCTTCAGTGACTATATAAAGAAAATCACTTATTTTTCATCATATGCCAGTGGCTTTTAGGAAATTCATATATTGAAACAAACATCAAAATTCCACTCTTAGCAAAACTGTCTTATTTTAAAATGTGTATTGTTTTAAATGTCTCACTCTTTGCAGACAAAGATGTATTTACATTTTGAATTTCCCAAATTGATTATTAATGTTCCTGTGTTTAGAAAATCACTTCTGAAAATGTATTAAAGTCTCCATGAAGAAAAAATAATTGCAAAATGCATTACCCCAGCTCACATACTCGGTTACTCAGGAGAGCCCAATCACATTCAAAAAAGGCAAGTAGATTTTGCCTACATTTTGCTGAGCAGATTATTTGTTGGATGATTGTTATATCAATTGAGAGAGTATTTTAAAAAATCACTTTCCTGGAACATAGTGAGGACTTACTGGACAAAGATTAAAAGGGCACTGTTTCTACACTTTAGAAAGTCATTGTCTTGGGGACAAGTCAAATAGAAAGACACTTAGGGATTTTTATATATTAATCAAGATGTCAGACCTTAGAGTGCTTTGGAAAAATAAATCTCCATGTTCTAAGAACTTGCTTTAGGATACATGGAAATATATAAATAAACATCTTAAATATATAATCATATATTAAAGATGAATTATATAGTAAGCATTATACTAAATATATTTATATATCTATCTTTGCTTTATATTTTGTAGTGACAATATCAATACAATTTTTATTTGTCAATGTTTTTCTATAGGAACCTGTTTGGAAATATTTAATACATAAATACATCAATAAGTTACCATTAAAATGATATTATACATGTGTATTTACTGATAAGGCATGAAGTTCAGAACATTTGCTATGGGAAGAAGAGGATTACTTCCTCCAGAATTTCCACTTCTCATTCTCTTTTAATTTTCTTCACATTGGTTGTTCTTTTTATAATCTGCATGTTATTCAGTTATTCTTTGTTTTGTCTTTGTGTCTGTACTGAGAGGTGAACTCCATGAAGACAAGGATGGCAGGTGTTCTTGTTTTATCCACTGCTTGACACTAAGCAACTGGAAATGTACCTAGAAAATAGCAAATATTCATAGGATGTTTGCCGAATGAATGAAATATGAAAATGGAACTCTTTGAAAAGCTGTATGCATATAGAAAATGTGTGTGTGTGGTGTGTGTGCACAGAGATATGGTGTGCTAATTTTAGAAGGCTGTCTATCAAAATGTTAGCAATATTTTTCTCTGGATGGTGGTGGTATTTTAAAATGTTCTTTAATTGGCTTTTTAGTATTACATGTCATTTTAACAAAAAGAGAAGATAAAAATAAAAATTAAAAACCTTGATATTTTAAGGTTTAAAATTGTAATTTTAAAATATCAATTCCTTTATCTCTATTCATCCCAAAGATATTTTGAATGCCTATGTTGCTGCAGGTGGGAAAATAATTGCTATTTCTGCTCATAAGTCAATTAATAGCTTACCAGGAAAGGTAATAAAACACTGACTGAAGAACAAAGTCAAATGTAATGAAATCTGTAACACTTGTGCATAGTGTAAGTCTATTCTAAAGCCTAAGGATTGAAAATAACTTCATTATTTCACAGAAGAATAAAGAAACATTAGCCATGGCCTTCTGTCCATGCCTCCATTGTTTAAGTGTATGCTTAGTTACACCTCTGGTACATCACAGTTTAGATTAGAGAGACCATGATGTGGAAATAGGGCGGGCCACAGAGATGGGCTGAAAACACAGGCTTTGAAGACAGGAAACTGCATTAGAGTTTTGGCAGCACAACTTCTTTTTGTGATCTTTGCCAAATTACTTGACTTAAATGGATTAGACCTACTTACCCTTCTGGGCTGTGACCAGGATTGCCTGGTCTTGGATGTAAAGCCCCCAGCACAGTGTCTCCCTGCTCAACAAGTGTGGATTTAATTACCTTTCCTAGTTAGAATCCCAGATTGTCTCCCTTCAGAAGCCCCAGAAGAACCACTTTCAAATTCACTCCAGACTCCAGTTGAAAATCCAGTTGTTTACTTATTTCTTTTAACAGATGAACTAAAGATGTTGGGACTCCTTAGAAACTTGAGCACGTTAGATGTCAGTACTTGGGATGCCTGCATCTTCACCAAAAGCTGTTTGATGTCCACCTGCTCCCTTAAAGAGTTTAGTCTCATGAGTGGCTTTTCATAACACCTTTTGTAGCACCTGTAGCAGGGACTGTCTTCTGCTATCCTGATAAATACTAGGAAAGGCTCAATTCCTCTGTCTCTGTCTGTTGCTCTATCAATTTTTTCTTACAAATAGGGAGGAAAAACAAGGAGAAAACAAAAATGGATCTCATAACATCTGTATAAACTCCAATATATATAAACTCATTTTTAAATTTATAACTGTAATTAAGGCAACCATAGAAAAAATAACATAAATGGAGACTAAAATGACTAAATGGAGAATTTAAAGAAAACACTAGTGTACATGCCAACCAGATCAAAAAATAGAACTTTGTTAGTAGCCAAGAAGAAACCCCAATCCCAACACATCTCTTCCCTTTCACACCAGGACATGAACCATTGTGCTGATTATGACAGAAGCCACTTTGTCTCTCTTTATACCCTTGTTACCTAAGTATTCACCTTTGAACAGTATAGCTGAGTTTTGGCAATTTGAGGAATATATGGAAATAAAGCTTGCATCATGCTTTCTTTTCTGTCTGGATTCTTTTATTCAACATAATGTTTTTGAGATTTGCCTGTGAGACTGTATGTAACCATAGTTCATGTATTTCTTTGATTGGTGTCTAGTGTTCTACCATATACAACAATCATAACTTCTGCATTTGTGACTGGTGTAAATAATGCTATAACGGGCATTCTTTCATGTCCATTATCTGTGCAATATACAGATATTTCTGTTGAGTACATAACCATGATTAGAATTGCTAGAGTCTATGTAAATTGTTAGCAGAATTGCTAGATTCTGGCTATGTATATATCTTGCTAAGTCATCCAGTGCACACTGTCTCCAATAGAGTGTGAGACTTCCATTGCTCCATATCCTCACCAACACTTGGTATTATCAGCATTTTTATTTTTTTCTCCAATTTGTTGGAAATGAATTGATAACTCATTATGCTATTACTTCAGGTTTCCCTAAGGACCAATGAGATTGAGCATGTTGTATAAGCCTATTGGCCATTTATATAGCTCCCTTTTATAAGTGCCTGCTCAAGTATCTTGCCCTTTTTAAAACTGGATTGTCTGTCTTCTTCTTTTGGATTCTTCACATATTCTGGATATGTACCATTTGACAGGTATGTGTGTGGCAAGTGTCTTCTCATCAATTACTTGATTTTTAATTCTCCAGTAATGCTTTCCTAATATAGAAAAATTTATATTCTTATTGCAGCTTCTTATTTTTCTCTTACAATAATGTTTTTGTCTTTTTCCTCTACTTTGAAGTCACTGATATACTAATTAACATACTATATTTCCTTTGAAAAGTTTTAATTACTGGAGCTTTTACACATATATTAAGGATCCACCTGATTCCTAAGACTGAAATTATAGGTGTCATCATTTTGGAGAAAAGTAACTCACTTTAAAGAGCAAAAATCCTGTTGAGTGTGCATTGTAGCAGTTTGTTTAAATAGGTGTACTCTTTTGTTACATTAAGAAAAAAAGGGACTTGATCTGGCACCAAGATGGCCGAGAGGAGGCAACTCTGGAGTGCAGCTCCCAGCAAGTGAGACACAGAGGGCTAGAGGACTCCACGATTCCAAGCAAGGTGCCGGGTTTGTTTTGGTGGGATTCACAGGACAGTGAAAATAGCCCAGGGAGGGCGAGGCCAAGCAGGGCAAGAGTAGCCCAGGGAGGGTGAACCGAGACAGGGCAGGGAACACCTCCACCCAGAAAGTGCAGCTGGCCCAGAGGGTCAGGGACTTCACCCCCTCAGAGCTCCAATTCGGATCCTGTGCTTCCCTCATCCCTCCTGCAACCCACAGTCCATGAGAGCCCTGCTGGACTGAGGGGTGCTGCAGGTTCTTGATGCAAATCTGAGTGATGGCTCTGACCCACCTCCTGCCTGGCACCGTAAGTTGTTGGCACGGACCTGGGCAGCAGTTTGGACTCATGTGGGTAGGATGGAAATACCTGTCCTGAGGCAGAGTTGAAAGCAGGGAAATAGGCCATATGGCCTGGCAGGTCCCATCCCACAAAACCCAACAAACTGAGGCCCGTGCACTAAAGAGTTTCACAGCAAAATATACCAGTTTGACTCCAATGGGGAAGATCAAGATCAGGGGAGGAAAGATGCCCACCATTGGGAAAGCAGGGCTAATCTCACCTGTGTAAACAAACTCCAAGGAAAGACCACTCAGCAGCCTGACTAAATCTGACGCAGCCCAGCAGCGCCTCTATAGGCCAAAAAAATAAATAAAACTCATAATGGAGATATAGCTCCAACCTCAACAGAAAGGATGTCCACTCAGAGATTCCTCCCCAAATCACCAACTTCAAAGATCAAAGGGAGATAAATCCATGAAGATAGGAAGAAACAAGCACAAAAAGGATGAAACCATCAAAGACCAGAACACCTCTTCTCCTTCGAGGGATCACAGCTCCTCACCACCAAGGGAACAAAACAAGACAGAATGAGTTTGACGAATTGACAGAAGCAGGCTTCAGAGGGTGGGTAATAACAAACTTCTCTGAATTAAAAGACCATGTACTAACCCAATGCAAAGAAACTAAGAACCTTGAAAAAAGATTAGACGAAATGCTAACTAGAATAATCAGCTTAGAGAAGAACATAAATGACTTGATGGAGCTGAGAAACACAGCACAGGAACTTCGTGAGGCATACACAAGTTTCAACAGCTGAATCGATTAAGCAGAAGAAGGGATGTCACAGATTGAAGATGAAATCAATGAAATAAAATGAGAAGGCAAGATCAGAGAAAAAAGAGTGAAAATAAATGAACAAAGCCTCCAAGGACTATGGAATTATGTGAAAAGACCCAATTTATGCTTGATCAGTGTACCTGAATGTTATGCGGAGAATTAATCCAGGCTGGAAAACACTCTTTGGGATATTATCCAGGAGAATTCCTCCAGCCTAACAAGGCAGGCCAACATTCAAATCCAGGAAATACAGAGAACACCATAAAGATACTCCTCAAGAAGAGTAACCCCAACACACATAATTTTCAGATTCACCAGGGTTGAAATGAAGGAAAAAATCCTAAGGGCAGCCAGAGAGAAAGGTCGAGCCACCCACAAAGGAAAGACCATCAGACTCACAGCAGATCTCTCAGCAGAAACCCTACAAGCTAGAAGGTAGTGGGGGCCAATATTCAACATCCTTAAAGAAAATAACTTTCAACCCAGAATTTTATATCTGGCTAAACTAAGTTTCAGAAGTGAAAAAGAAATAAAATCCTTTATGGACAAGCAATTGCTGAGAGAGTTCATCCCTACAAGACCTGCCTTACAAGAGCTCCTGAAGGAAGTACTAAACATGGAAAGGAACAACAAGGAGCAGCCACTGCAAAAATGTACCAAATGGTAAAGACCAATCACACAATGAAGAAACTGCATCAACTAACAGGGAAAACAACCAGCCAGTAACAAAATGGCAGGATCAAATTCAAACATAACAATATTAATGTTGAATGCAAATGGCCTGACCCAATCAAAAGACACAGACTGGAAAACTGGATAAAAAGTCAACCCATTGGTGTGCTGTATTGAGGAGACCCAGCTCACATACAAAGACTCACACCTACTCAAAATAAAGGGATGGAAGAAGATTCACCAAGCAAATGGAGAGCAAAAAAAGCAAGGGCAGCAATCCTAGTCTCTGATAAAACGGACTTTCAACCAACAAAGATCATAAGTGAAAAAGAAGGGCATTACATAACGTTAAGAGGATCAATCCAACAAGAAGAGCTAACTGTCATAAATATATATGCACCCAATGCAGGAACACTCAGATACATAATGCAAGTTCTTAACGACCTACAAAGAGACTTAGACTCCTGCACAATGATAGTGGGAGACTTTAACACTCCACTGACAATATTGGACAGATCAACGAGACAGGAAGTCAACAAGGATATCCAACACTTGAATGCAGATCTGGACCAAGGGGACCTAGTAAACATTTACAGAACACTCCACCCCAAATACATAGAATATACATTCTTCTCAGCACCACATCGCACTTACTCTAAAATTGACCACATAATTGGAAGTAAATCACTCCTCAGCAAATGCAAAACAACAGAAATTGTAACAAACAGTCTCTCAGACCACACCACAATCAAATTGGAACTCAGGATTAAGAAAAGCACTCAAAACTGCAAAATCACATGGAAACTGAACAACTTGCTTCTGAATGACAAATGGATAAAAAATGAAATGAAGGCAGAAATAAAAACGTTCTTCGAAACCAATAAGAATGAAGACACAGCATAGCAGAATCTATGGGACACATTTAAAGCAGTGTCTACGTGGAAATTTATAGCAATAAGGGCCCGCATCAGAAACAAGGAAAGATCTAAAATTGACGCCCTATCATCGAAATTGAAAGAGCTAGAGGAGCAAGATCAAAAAAACCCCAAAACAAGCAGAAGACGGGAAATAGCTAAGATCACAGCAGACCTGAAGGAGATACAGACACAAAAAAACCCTTCAAAAACTCAATAAATCCAGGAGCTGGTTTTTTGAAAAGATCAGCAAAATAGACCACTAGCTAGACTAATAAAAAAGAAAAGAGAAAAATCGAATAGATGCAATAAAAAGTGATAAAGGGGAGATCACCACCACTTCCTTGGAAATACAAACTACAATCAGAGATTACTACAAACAGCTCTATGCACATAAACCAGAAAATCTGGAAGAAATTGATAAATTACTAGACACTTGGACACTCCCCAGACTAAACCAGGAAGAAGTCGAAACCCTGAATAGACCAATAACAAGGTCTGAAATCAAGGCAGCAATTAGTAGCCTACCAACGAAAAAAAGTCCAGGTCCAGATGTGTTCATAGCAGAATTCTACAAAGAGAAGCTGGTACCATTCCTGTTGAAACTATTCCAAACAATACAAAAAGAGGGAATCCTCCCTAACTCTTTCTGTGAGAGCAACATCATCCTGATACCAAGTCCTGTGAGAGACACAACTAAAAAAGAAAACTACAGGCCAATATCCATGATGAACACTGATGCAAAAATCTTCAATAAAATACTGGCAAACCGAATCCAACAGCACATCAGAAAGCTTATCCACCACAATCAAGTAGGCTTCATCCTGGTGACACAAGGCTGGTTCAACATATGCAAATCTATAAACGTTATCTACCACATAAACAGAGCCAAAGGCAAAACCACATCATTATCTCAACAGATACAGAGAAGGCCTTCAACAAAATTCAACAGCCCTGTATGCTAAAAACTCTCAATAAACTAGGTATGAAGGAACATACCTTAAAATAATAAAAGCTATTTATGACAGACCCACAGCCAATATCATACTGAATGGACAAAAACTGGAAGTATTCCCTTTAAAATCTGACACTAGACAAGGATGCCCTCTCTCACCACTCCTATTCAATATGGTATTGGAAGTTCTAGCCAGAACAATTAGGCAAAAAAAGAAATAAATGGCATTCAGTTAGGAAAAGAAGAAGTCAAATGGTCCCTATTTGCATATAATGTGATTGTATATTTAGAAGACCCATCGTCTCAGCCCAAAATCTCCTTAAGCTGATAAGCAACTTTGGTAAAGTCTCATGATACAAAAATCAATGTGCAGAAATCACAAGCATTCCTATACACCAACAACAGACAAACAGAGCCAAATCATGAGCAAACTCCCATTCACAATTGCTACAAAGAGAATAAAATACCTAGGATTACAGCTAACAAAGGATGTGAAGGACCTCTTCAAGGTGAACTACAAACCACTGCTCAAGGAAATAAGAGAGGACACAAACAGATGGAAAAACTTTTCATGCTCATGGTTAGGAAGAATCAATATTGTGAAAGTGGCCATACTGCCCAAAGTAATTTATAGAATCAATACTATCCGCATCAAGCTACCACTGACCTTCTTCACAAAACTGGAAAAAATAAAATAAATAAATAAATAAATAAACCGCTTTAAACTTCATATGGAACCAAAGGAGAGCCTGCATAGTCAAGACAATCCTAAGCAAAAAGAGCAAAGCTGGAGGCCTCAGACTACCTAATTTCAAACTATACTACAAGGATCAAAACAGCATGGTACTGGTACCAAAACAGAGATACAGACCAATGGAACAGAACAGAGGCCTTGGAAGCAATGCCACACATCTACAGCCATCTGATCTTTCACAAACCAGACAAAATCAAGTAATGGGGAAAGGATTCCCTGTTTAATAAATGGTGTTGGGAAAACTGGCTAGCCATAAGCAGGAAGCTGAAACTGGACTCCTTCCTTATACCTTATACAAAAATTAACTCCAGATGGATTAAAGATTTAAACATAAGATCTAACACCATAAAAGCCCTAGAAGAAAATCCAGGCAACACCATTCAGAACATAGGCATAGGGAAGGACTTCATGACTAAAGCACTAGAAGCAAATGCAACAAAAACTAAAATAGACGAACGGGATCTAATTAAACTTAAGAGCTTCTGCACCACAAAAGAAACAATCATTCAAATGAACTGGCAGCCAACAGAATGGGAAAAAATTTCTGCAATCTACCCATCTGACAAAGGACTAATATCCAGAATCCACAAAGAACTAAAGCAGATTTACAAGAAAACAAACAAACCCTTTCAAAAGTGGGCAAAAGAGATGAACACATTTCAAAAGAAGACGTTTATGTGGCCAAGAAACATGAAAAAATGCTCATCATCATTGGTCATTAGAGAATTGCAAATCAAAACCACATTGAGATACCATCTCACACCAGTTAGAGTGGCAATCATTAAAAAATTTGGAGACAACAGATATTGGAGAGGATGTGGAGAAATAGGAACACTTTAACAACCATTATGGAGGATAGCGTAGCGATTTCTCAAGGATCTAGAAATAGAAATTCCATTTGACCCAGGAATCCCATCACTGTGTATATACCCAAAGGATTATAAGTTGTTCTGTTGTAAAGACACATGCACATATATGTTCATTGCAGCACTGTTTACCATAGCAAAGGCCTGGAGCCAACCCAAATGCCCATCAATGATAGACTGGTCAAAGAAAATATGGCCCATATAAACCATGGAATACTATGCAGCCATAAAAAATGACAAGTTCATGTTCTTTATAGAGACATGGATGAATCTAGAAATCGTCATTCTCAGCAAACTGACACAACAGAAAACCAAACACCGCATGTTTTCACTCATAGGCGGGTGACAAACAATGAGAACTCTTGGACACAGGGAAGGGAACAACAGTCACTAGGGTAGGTGGGGGGTTGGAGGGGAGGGGAGAGACAGCAGGAGGTGGGGAGGATGGGGAGGGATAACACCAGGAGAAATGCCTGATATATGCAAAGGTGGGACAATGGGGGGATGAAAACAGCAAACCACCATGGCAAGTATGTACCTATGCAACAATCCTGTAGGATGCAGGATGTGCACATGTACCCCAGAACCCAAAGTACAATTTAAAAACAAAGGGAAAAAGAAAAAAAGAATCCACGTAACACTGATTTTGGGATATCATGTCAGGAAAAGGTCAATTTTCACTTTGTTTTAAATATATTTATCCAATTATTCCAGAGCCATTTATTAAAAAGTCTTTTTCCATTGCTTTGAAGTGCTCCTTTTGTCATAAATCTGATATCCATATATGTGTTTATTGATGGTTCTGTTCCACTGATCTATTTGTCTTTGTCTGATTCTACAGTGTCTTAATTACTGTGTCTTGGTATTTGGTCTTGGTGTTCCATATGGCAAGTCTTCCCATCTTGTTGCTCAATCTTATTTGAATCCTTTGAATTTTCTTGTTTATGACCAAATATATAATCATTTTCTCTCATGTTCCATGTGAGCTTGAAAATAATTTATATTATGTAATCATTGAGTACTGTGTTCTGCAGATCTATTTAACCAATTTAATAAATATTTTTGCTCTGATACTGTATATCCTTCTTGATTTGTACATGATCATTCTAGCAGATACTGGTATTTTAAACAAACAAGACACATTATTGCGGCCTTGTCTGTTTTTTTTGTCAATTCTGATTTACAATTCTGAGGCTATGTTCATGAATGCATATAAATTCAAAAGAGTTTACACATTCTGCTGAATTAATCTCTGACCATTCCAAAGTGCCTCTACTCTAAAAATATATTTTCCCTTAAAGTAGACTTAGATATTAGTATGGTTACATCACTTCGTTTTTGTTAAGATTTAAGTTCTATCATGTCTCTCACTGCTTGGAGCTTTTAATGGCATCAGAGAGTAAAAGCCAAGATATTTTCCTGACCTGGCTTGTCCCTGTCTCTCTGAACTCCAGCCACCTTGTTCCGATTCCCTGCCCTGCACACTGGCCCCTTGCAGCTCTTGAAGTAGTTCAGAAGCTCTTGCATCAGGGTATTTGCAATTCTCTCTGGCTGAAATGCTCTTTCCTCAGATGCCTGCATCACTCATTCTCTCATGTTCTCCAATGCTGCTCCTAAAAGTCTCCTTGGGGGTTGGACCTTCTCTCACCACACCCGATGTTCCCTTCTCCATCCATGTGCATAATTCTCTCCATAGCACATAGCAAAAAAAAAATCTATTTATAAATATTTACAAATGTGTTTATTTGCTGTCACCTCTCTACCACATTGAAATGATAGTTTCATGCAGCTGGAACTTTGTTTCCATAAGGGCAGAAACTTGGTTTTTGTTATTATTTTGTTTAAATTCTTTTTTATTACTGTATCCAGAGAATGTAGAACTCTCAAGTACTTTTTTAATAAATGAGCTAATAAGTGGGATTGTAACATTATATCTATATGTATATCTATGCATCTATCTGTCATTAAATATAAGCTAGTATTAAGATAGAACAAAACTCATTTCTCTATTGAAAAGATAGCTAAAGCTAAACTCATCAGTGTATCAAAGTTAATCCTGTTCATTGACTACTTTTTTTTACACAAACCGAGTGTGTCTTTCAATGGTGCTACATTTTGTCAAAGGACAAACACTTAAGACCAAGTACTTAAAATTACTCATAGTCTAAACCTGTAAATATCTCTTCCTGGATGGGCTTTGCTTATTTATTTATTTGTTGTCTTGATATGTTCATCTGATACACAGTTGTAAATTAATAATTAAATCTTATTCCCCAAGATGTCATTCATACAGTGTCTTGCTTTCAGAAAGAAACACAAACTTAGCCACTCCAGCAGTGACACTTCCTTCTATAATTTTTTAAATCTCTAGGAACAAACTTTCTAACACCCCCTTTTTAGTGCAATGGACTCTCAGGTTTGACAACTCCTATAATTGAAAATTCTTCCAAGTTTCCAACCAAAATCCAACTTGATGTGCAAGGTTCATTAGGTCAACAGCCTGTGATAAAACAGGCCCATTAAACCCGACTTTTGGTTAAGGCAGAGCTTATGAATGAGTCCTAGCTAAATAACATAATTGTGGCTATGGACTGAAGCCAAGAAATCTGCTCCCTACTTCACAGTGAGTCTTAAATGGAAAAAGGATATCCTTTGTATAAAATCACTTTGAAAAGGAGAAAGCACTAAGGAAAAGAGATTGCTATGCAGTAAAATGGTTTTCATCAGATGGAAAGGGATTAAGAAGATTTTTAATTATGGCATGCTGGCTGGCTGGTTAACACAGTGGAAAGCTAAGGGTATGGACCAGCTGTGGTCCTGGGAATTTCTGGAGTCCCAGCAACAACATGGAAGTTTCTTTATGAGAATTGGAGGGGAACCTAGGAGCCTGTTTGATGAAATAAGTAGCATGTTTAGAAGATAATTTTGAATGAGAAGGTGAAATCAGCTAATCCCCCAGGATAAAGTTGTACAACATCCTGAAATGATGGGGAAGGCACAAATGACATCTGCTAAAAGACAGACACTGGGAAGGTACATTTTCTTGTAGGCAATAGGTTCTGTTGTTAACCAGCCAAATGGTCTCTATATGTTGAGATGCCCTTGAAGAGCCAAGTAGTATCTGAAGAGACTTCATCTCCTCCCACCTACTGCTAATGGAGGTTATTAATTTATGTCCCATTCTCATGGGATGCAAATAAAAATAAGGTACTGCATCTCATTTATGTGGTGCTCTTTCATGCACTCAAAGAATTTGTATCTTTCATTTATAAGCAAAATAAAACCTATTCCTTTATTGTTATTTTTTTCTCCAGGGAGTGATTTCCTAGTCTCAGGCAGTCATTTCTGCTGTTCAGTCCTGGAATTTCTCCAACACTCTCACATAAGGCATTAGTTATAGAGCCTAAAGCAGATCCTAATGCACTAATAAAATCTGGTTTGACGAAGAGTACCAAAAGGTGATCTCCTTGTACTTCTGCGTATTTTATACTTCTGGTACAGAGGCGGCTTTTAGTGTGCTGACTCATGCTTAATTTGATTTCACATTGACACAGAATGACACTTGCAAAGTCTCCACACCAGCGCCCTTTCTATTATTTTACTCCTATTAAAAAGCAAAATACTTTGAAAAACTGTGTCCATAGAGGGGTGGAAGTTGGAACTCTGCACTTAGTTTAATTTTTTTTTGCTACTTCAGGTTTAAAATCTAGCCAGAGATCTGATCAAAATATAACTAGTCCATAGCCATGGTGAATTCATATTTCCTAATAAATTATACGTTTTCACTACTTGATTGTGAGACTTTTATTAGACCTTTAAAATATCAAAAATAGGCCAGGCGCGGTGGCTCAAGCCTGTAATCCCAGCACTTTGGGAGGCCGAGGCGGGTGGATCACGAGGTCAAGAGATCGAGACCATCCTGGTCAACACGGTGAAACCCCGTC
>NW_016107364.1:1378953-1380747 GCF_001604975.1 Cebus imitator
ATATATATATATATATATATATCTCAAAAATAACTTAAGACAAACAGAAATGAAGGACATTGCACAAAGTACCCAACCGTTACACTTTAAAACTGTTTGGGTCGTGCAAAACAAAGTGTCACATATCAGAAGAGACTAAGGAGACAGAACCACTAAATGCAATTTGATATCCTGTGTTAGGTCTTGAAACAGAACAGGACAAGAAAAATCTGACAAAATCTGAGCAGAATCTTTAGTTAATAGTATTTTACCAATATTAATGTATTAGTTTTGAAAATGTACTGTGGTTATATAGGATACTAATATTAGAGGAAGCTGTATAGAGTATACAGGAATTCCACCATTTTTGCAACTGTTTATAAACCTAAACTTATTCCAAAATGAAAAATATTCAGGGCCTCAACTTGGTAAACAGTCTACTATATAGAATCTTTAAAGATCAGTCTTATCTCTGCATGGTTGCCTTTCTTAATGTAATAGCAAAGCAATAAGATACTCTCAAAAATATTAAATCTATTTTTCCTTATCTATTATCAGGCTTATTTTAAAACAATGTTGAGTGCATAAATAGAAAAACTTATGCCTTCTGGCTCATGTTTAACTCACTCTTTAATAGAAAATAACTATGGTAACATTATATGGGGAATTACAGTCAGTGAGTATGTGTATTTGTGTATTTATGTATTTCCATGAATATTATAATGTTTCTTTCAACATCATAATTGTTCCGAAGCTATGAGTAAAAAAGTAATAGAGAGTAAGGGGAAAGCATTCCTCTGCACAAAAAGACAACAACTATATTACTAGGGATTTGAGTCTCAATTTTATTACTCAAGACTCCAGATCTACTAATGAATAGCTAAAAGATCAAATAGCGATAATCTCCATACATCTCACTTTGCAGATAATATTCTTTTTCTGCTGCCAGTCTCTCAATCTCAGATTCATGTAACTGTCTTTTACTTCCTCAGTATTATTACTCTGACAACTACCAGAACCAGCACTATCCCACCATCACTGCTAGTTTAAAAAAATATATCTAAAAGTACCTTAGATCCAACTTCTGTAACAAAACATATACCAGGTGTCTTGAACCACAGAAATTTATTTTTTCACAGCTCTGTAGGTTGCGAGTTTGAGATAGGGTGCCGACCCTGTTAGGTTCTGGTGAAGGCTTTCTTCCTGGCTTGCAGACAGCCACATTCTCACTATACGTTCATGTGACCTCTTCCTTGTCAGTAAGCAGAGAGAGAGAGAGAGAGAGCAAGTTCTCTCCTTTGTCTTCTTATAAGAGCACTAATGCCATTATCAAGGCCAATCCTCGTGACCCCATCTAACCCTCCTTACTTCCCAAAGGCCCCATATCCAAATGTTAGTACACTGGGAATTAGGGCATCAGTAGATGAATTCTATGGGGATGTAGTTCAGTCATGGCAGTATTAGAAACCCAAAAGTTTCACGTAAGACTTTGTGGATTACTTTCTAAATTCAGATGCTAGATGCTTTCTTCAGGTTATGTCTTATAATCCTCAAAGGGCATCTTCATGGGGCATATTGATCTTAATTTAACTTCTGCAAGTGAAGGTATTTAATGAATGGCAGAACCTGCACTAAAAAATTGTTGTGACCAAAAAAAAAACTATGTTTCCAGGTATTAAAATATAATATCCTGAATTCTGTTACAAAGGTGTGAATTGTATTAAAGACTGAGTGAAATGATTTATCCTGCGTAAAAATTATTTCGTGCTGCATGGTGAAGAGTAATTTTAGGAAAACTAATTTGATGCCTTTTTT
>NW_016107364.1:1383022-1471798 GCF_001604975.1 Cebus imitator
CCATGGAATATTATGCAGCCATCAAAAACGATGAGTTTGGGTCCTTTGTGGGGACATGGATGAACCTGGAAACCATCATTCTCAGCAAACTGACAGAGGAGCAGAAGATATATACTTAATTTCTTAACACTTAACACTTAATCATCCTCAAGCTAATTTAAGGACACAAGCTCAGAGAGCTAAATGCCTTGTCCAAAGTTATCTGGCTCCAGGAAGGGGCTGAGCTGGAATTCCAAGTCTAATATTTGTAGTTTCACAGTCTGTATTTGGGAGAACATTAATATAATTTCTGTTTTTAAAAAATTATTATATGGTGCTCTAATTTTTCTGGTTGCAAAATATTTGCATCCGAATATTCTGGAGCTGAATATTTAATAGAATTGTATGTCATTAGGAAAAAAAGTATCCCTTCATATGGCTTTGTCATGTGCAGAAAATTGTACTTTGTAAGAAAAAAGGGCTTGAGAAATGGCTGCACCTTGTGGAGAGTCTTCTTTGTACTACAACATAAGCGCATCTTGGTAAATCCTCCCTCTGTTTCATGACGTACCCTTCTTTATTAGCTAAGACACTACATAATTTGTGTAAGGTTGCACTGCTAGTAAGTGGCATAGCTATAATGTCAATCTATGTCTGTCTGATTCCAAAGCTCTGTTAAGTTTCTGCTGTACCAAACTGTCTCTTCTTAGATATTTGCATTTCCAAAATCTGTTACCACTTGAAATGCAGTTACTTCATTTAAGTTCAAAAGCAGAATTTGATAGCACTAAATAAATTGATGTAGAACTAATTAGAGCTGAGCAAACCATATACTGATCATATTCTAATCATTTAATTTTTAAATATTGTTTTGCTTTAGGGGTGTGGATCAGTAAGGGGCCAAATAAGCGAATAATAACATTATTATGTGTGAAATACAAGACTTGTATGTAGATAGAACACCAGGAGTGCTAAAGGAGTAATTTGGTTCGTAATTTTCTGGTGCATGGTTGGGAAGCATTTGTTAGGGAAGGTGCATCTGATCCAGGCAGAGGAGAGGCATGTTCATGTGTACAGGAAGTTTAAGGTTGTCCTACACATGCTTTTCAAGACTTCTGAAAAGTATGCAAGAAAGACAGAAAGAGTAAAGTCAAAGTATGTGTATCTTGGTTGTTCTACTTTTATAATGAGAGGCCTTTATGTGACTGTTGTAAGAATGCCTTTAACACGGAAAAGACTGCCTTCTTGTGAGTAATAAACAATGTAGACTTCAAAGGAATTCTATTACCTGGGATATACTTGTAGAACGAAAACATAGCATGACAACTTTGCAATTTAAATGAAGACATAGAAGAGAAATATTGTGATCTAGATACCAGAAATTTCCTTCTATCAGTTTCCTCATGGGTATAAAGAAATTATCCACCAGCAAAGACTGCACTAAAATTTGAAATTTAAAAGATGTGGCCAACTTGCATTTTTAGACTTCTTCAATTATTGGGAAAAATTCATTTTATTACCTTGTCTTCAAACCTACCTGTTGAGGGAGTGTGATATGGTAGAAAATATAGAACGAACAATCTAGAGGTGCAATATTAATCAGGTCTATAAAATAAGGGCAAGGTTCAGAAATTATGGTTTGTGTTAGTGTAATTAGTTGTCTTGCTTTTTTTTGTTCAACCAAAGCTTAAGGTTCAGATGTGTGTGTTCAAATCCTGACATTGTCACATACTTTATCTTGAAATGAAAGTAATGCCCATTCTAGGTCTCTATCTCATTTCATTATAAGGACTAAATATGTATATAAATTTTAATTTATTGCACATAAGTATTTAATAAATACTTCCTATTACAAAAGTAAAGAAAGGATCAGACAGATGTTCACATTATAAACATATATTTATTGCTGCTTTCAAAATTATTAATGAATATTTTTAAAAATCTGAAATTCCACAAGTTAATTTTCAAATGTGATTTTTTTTTTCAAAGACAGAAAATTGAGTATTATGTAAGTATTTCAATTAACTTTATTAACCTGCCATTGCACTAGCATGGAAGATGGAGAATTGCCAGTCAGTAGGACGGTGATAATAAGTAATTATATGGTGTTGACATCCAGGTGATTTAGTTATGTTAAAGACTACTGAAACCAGCCAATACAGCGAAAACTTCAAAACACAATCTTTTCACAAAAAAAATTGTTTTATATGAAATATTATATTTTAAAAATACACTGTAATCTTAAGAACATATTTGTCAATCAAAAACATTTCCTCTCTGTGAAGTAAGTGCACTTAAAAAAAAGTGTTCCCAGTGGATTAATTGAATAAATAAACTCCTGATGTCATAAACTCACGTAAAAAGATGAATAATGGGATTCCTTTATTTTATTTGCTTTCAGATTTTCAGAAGATGCTGGTTGGTTTTCAAGAAGGCTTCTAGCAAAGGACCCAGAAGGTTAGAAAAATTTCCAGATGAAAAGGCAGCTTATTTCAGAAACTTTCATAAGGTAAGTCACAGTCCTGGGAGTCCCTGGGGAATAACTGGGCCCTCGAAGACTTGTGGAGATATTTCTTTAATAGATGAAATCTACAAAGGCAAAAATTAATGGCTGGGATAAAATGCCCTTTTCTGATAAAATGCAAAAGATATTTTTCTCCTTTATTTTAATAATGTGTTTTAAATGCCAGTGGTACCTTTGCAAAATGAAAGACTTATTTTTATTGCTACTTTGCAAAATGAGATGACTCATAACTCAGCCAAATCATTTTCTAAGTTGCTGAGTATGTATTTTCTCTCTATTCAGGTTAATTGTGCATTTGTTACTTGATGTAAACTGTGAACAATATTTACTAGATAAAAATTGGGGGCTGCTGTTAGCAGTGCTAATGATACTGTTAATGTGTATGGCATTTGCTGTTTTGTAAGCTCCTTAACAAGAAAATGATCATTGAATATGCTGATGTGTAGAGGTAAGGCATGAATACTAGGAATAAAATATCAATTTCCTAAGAATTAAAAGAGTATAAAACATAACCCCAGAATGATGCTAAATATATCTTTCATGATAACATCAAAACACAGCTAGACATTTTATAGTAATACAGAGGATTCATGGTCAAAACTCAGAATTATAGAACAGTGTTGCTTATTGGTGGAATGCTTAGTAAAGATTGTAATTTCCCATTGGTAATACATGGAATAAGTTATCCCAGATAATGTTATGAATTTGTGGAATTTTATTTTTATATTGTTGTAATTTCTTTTTTAAAAGATTTTTTACAGTAAATAGTATTATTAGCTATGAATATTAACTAGTAATCATTTATATTGTATTTAAACTGGATCAAAGAGCTTAAAATTTAAGTTTGTAAAACTGTCTAGAAACGATATATGTATATATAATTTTTAAAAATACTTTAAATATAGATAGACATGGGTTGGTTGCTGATCTTGAACAATCCTCCTGCCTTGACCTCCCAAAGTACTGGGATTATAGGCATGAGCTACTGTACTCAGCCAAGTACTCCATATATTAATATAGATTTACTGCCAGAGGATACAAGTTAAAGTTTCTGTCCATTCACTTACTAGCTCATGAGTGTTTGGTTTTCTCATGAGTAGATTAATTTTAAAATTGTTTTATGTCTCTAAAGACTATTTGATATATGGTTTCATAAAACAGCCAGCATAATACTTCTCAATCTAATCGTATGCAATTATTTGAATTCTAAAGTCTTACTGGTATCTTTTTGTTATGACTATGATTATTACTTTAGCAATAATGTTAAATCTAACTTAATGGGGAACTGCCAGGTTGTAAAAACATGAGTCCCTGATATTTACTTTGTGAGTAAAATTTTGAAGGGCTGAGCATATTATGTCTTCTTTGGATGACTGGTTAGAATTCCTGCCTGCTGATTAGTGACATGTACTAGTTGGAGCTCTCTGGCCAGTACAGCTGGGTTTATTTTTACTTACAAATGAAATAGGAACAGTTGTCAAAAAGAATTATTATCTTATCTCTGGACTCAGCTATCTTTTATCTGAAAAAAGGTAGACACACGCTAGTCCTCTAACCCCCTATGGATTGGTAATTTGGACACAGATGGGCATGGAATGTCTGTTGTATACCAGGAATTCCACTCCTGGTTGGAAATACAAAGAAGCATGAAACACAGCCTTGCCCAAAAGGCTTGCATTCTAGTAGAAAATACAAATATACAAATAACTCTGATTTGCTATAGCAAGTACAGATGGAGAAGTAGTCATAGATTGCTGAAGAAAGAGCATGTTTTCTAATTTGGATCTTAGGTAAACCTTCTCTGCAAAGAAGTTACTTGAATGGCTGAATTGATATTGGTAGTGTGTTAGCCAAATGAAGAGAAAGGGTCATCTCTAGGAGGCATGTGGAACAGCCCTTCCTTCTTATTTTATATTCTCTTGATTTCTACTACCTTGCCTACTCCTTATCCCACAGAGGCAATCCCAGGCACTCCATGGCAGTGCTCAGAGCTAAAGAAAGTGCTAACTCCTATTTATCTTGCAGACTGCCTCATTAAAATCATTTGGCTTCCACTGTGAGCTGTGAATTTTAAGGCAAACTTCATTCCTTGAGTTTTTCTGTGAATTGTCAAAACATGTTCTATTTGTTAGCCCGATATGGAATTCCAAGTCATTAACATTTATCAGACATGTTTATGGAGGCCTCAGCATGAATGTGGCACTGGGCCATGTGCTGGGGATACAGTATTGGAAAGATGGCGCTCTAGTCTATCATTGATATTAACCTCTTAATAACATAAAACAATGTATATATGTAATAAATGTGTTTTTTATTAAAGAATATAATACAGAATTAATGAATAATGGCTGCAGATATGAGTAGGCTAAAACTTAACAACAACAACAAAAAGTCAGTCCTTAACAAATTCAGAGATATAAAGGAAGTTCATTCCAAGAAGAAAGAAAAATTTTTTTTAAATCACTACCAAAAAAATGAGGTGGAGACAATTCAGTGTGATCAAGATCTGAAAGAGATCTGTTGTGACTGAGTGTAGGAGAAGAGGTCAGAAAAACTGAATTAAACTGCAGGTGATGAGAGTCAATGACAGGGTTTAAGCCTGGGTCTGGCATTATAGTCTTAAAATACCACTTTGTGTTTTCATTTTCAGTGCGTAACAGTGATCTTCTGACAATATAATTGTCCCACAAATGACAGATAGAAATGCTGGATGTCAGGTTCAAGCCCCAGCTGAAGTCTGAGGGGAGAAGATAGTTAGGGGTAGGGAGCTGGAAGAACTCTCAAGAAATGGCAGGTAGATGACACATGACTTTATTCAGCAGCTCTCTCACACTGTCTGTCTCATCAGGAGCTTACTTACGTGTTCACCTTTATCTCAGCTGCTTGCTCCAGCTGTGCCCTTCTCAGCAGCCAGCTCTGTGGCTCTTGCCGCTCCAGTGCATAGCTGGCTCCCTCTTACAGGGTCAGCAGCTTCACTCTCTCCCTCTCAGCCCAAGCTGGTTTCTGGCTCCCGCTTGCCTGCCTTCAGGTGACCAGCTCTCCCTTACAGATTCAGCAGCTTCACTGTCTCTCTGGGTATAAATCTGACCTGTGTCCTGACTCCCCTGTGTTCATCTGTAAAACGAAACCACTCTGGGTCTCTGTCTTTCTCTGGGCATGCCATATGCACAGCATCAGCAGGGCAGTTATACCGTTTACAAACAATAGTGGCTCCGAGCCAGGTGACATGCTACATAGCTATGTTTACATAATGCATGGAATCATGCACCTGCACTCCAATCTTGTTGAGTCGTGCAGGATGTTTACCTCAGCCTGTTCTTAACCAAAGCACATCTATTTACCTTACACTGGACAAAATACAAAAGCAAGTCCCTGGGTCTCTGAGAAAAGCAAGTCATTTGTAGAGGAAAGTCAGATCTAGAAACAAATAAATGACAGCTTCTTCCTTTCTCTGGCTGCAGCTTTAGGCTCGGGACAGATTTAGTCACAGCAAAGCAGTATTGGCCATGGCAATGGGATGACTAAAACCAGTGGTTCCCAACCCCCAGGACATGAACCAGTACCGGTCTGTGGCCTGTTAGAAACCAGGCTGCAGAGCAGGAGGTGAGCAGCAGCCAGCAAGGGAGCAAAGCTTCATCTGAGTTTATTTACAGCTGCTTCCCATGGCTGATGTTACCACCTGAGCTCCACCTCCTATCATATCAGTAGCAGCATTAGATTCTCATAGAAGCGCAAATCCTGTTGTGAACTACGCATGAAAGGGATCCAGGCTGTGCACTCCTTATGAGAATCTAATGCCTGATGATCTGTCACTGTCTCCCATCACCCCCAGATGGGACCATCTAGTTGCTGTAAAACAACCTCAGGGCTCCCACTGATTCTGCATTATGGTGAGTTGTATGCATATTTCATTATGTACTGCAATGTAATAGTAGTAGAAATAAAGTGCACAATAAATGTAATATGCCTGACTTATCCCAAAACTATCCCTCAGCCCCCACCAACCCCCTGGTCCATAGAAAAATTGTCTTCCATGAAACCTGTCTCGTGCCAAACAGGTTGGGAACCGCTGAATAAAACAACCACAGAAAGACATGGCATTGTTCAGAAACCAGGAGAAACCTAGGTTGCCAGAAAGTGAGGAAGAAACTCCATGAAAGAGAAGGGTAGGAAAGGGGAGCTCTTAAATATGTACATAAACTCCCAACACGAGTGTGGCTGACACTTGAACCAGCTATGAAGTGGCAAACTGAAAACAACTCACGACTAAAGCTTAAGAGTCTGAAGTCTGAGCCACACCCTACCACAGGTGTAGCATTTGGCAATTCAGTCTAAGCAAGGTAATTGCTTGCTGAAACCAAACACCAACAAACTCAGACAAATGTCACAGAATCCAGAGGCTATACATGAGAACTACAGTGTCCAATATGAAATCCAAAATTCTTCAAGGCATAAAATATTATGAAAATGGAGCTTAATCAAAAGGGAAAAGAAAATCAGATGTTTAACCTGATAGGATTTAGATTCTGAATTATTAGGATAGGATTTAAAAACAGCCATTATGCCTATGCTTGATGAAGTAAATTAAAATATCATTACTGTTTTAATTTTAAAAAGATATTTTTGGCAGGAAAAAAATATTTTTTAAAGAAATCCTAACATAAATCATTCTACCATAAAGGCATGGAACCAACCTAAGAAAATGTCGTACATATATACCGTACGGTACATATGATACTATGTGGCCATAGAAAAGGAGCAAGATCATATATAACATGGATGGAACTGGAAGCCATTATCCTTAACAAACTAATGCAGGAACAGAAAATATATACCACCTGTTCTCACAAGTGAGAGCTGAATAATGAGAACACATGTACAGAAAGAGGAGAACCCCCGCCCTTTCTCACCAATTGATAGAATAGCTAGAAAAAAATACATTAGCAAGGACATAAGATTGGATATAACATAATCAACCATTTTGGCTCGATACTTTCATACCAATACATAAAACAACTACAGGTTACAGGTTATTTCCAAGTGCACATGGTATGGTCAATGAAGTAGGCTACTTTCAAGAATATTAACAAGTCTGCATAAATCAGAAAGTATTGTGTTATTTGACCATAGATGTTTTACATAAGAAATTAATAACAACATATTATCTAGAAAGCTCTAAATATTTGAAAATTATCATATGCCAAGGAGCAATATGCAAAGGGGCTAAGTAGAGATCACAAAGGCAAATATTCTAAACTGAAAGATAACAAAGATACATTACAATAAACCTTAGTTCATTGTTTTAGAGTAAAAGGACAAGTTTTGGATATGCTGTGTGAAAATGGACAGGACTTATGAATTAAGCATTGGGTGTGAATGAACATTAGAACTCATGCACGATCCGTGGGTCTGGGCTTGAGCAACAGTGTCAAGGATGATGCAGTTCGTGGGGTTGAGGAAGCCTAGGAGATCTAGCTTTGGGTAAAACTTACAAGCTTTTACTTTACATATATTAAATTTCAAATGTCTATTAGGCATTCAAACTGAAATGTCAAGTAGTCAATTAGATAAATAGCTATGGGCTGAAGTGAGGGAAATGTCACTGCTAAAGTTGTTCCTTTGGTTACCTTTGGCATATTGATAGTACCCTACACTATAGCTCTGATAAAATGTCCTTGGGAAAGACAGAGAAGAAAAAGAAGATAATGAGCAATCCAACATTTAGAAGATTAGTGGGAGAAAAAGGGCCAGAATAGAAGTCTGGGGGGAAAAATGTAAATTGTGAAAAATAACATTAAGAGTAGATCATTGGAAACCAGGAGAAAACTATGTATAAAGATGAACAAATGATACTATAGCTAATACCAACAAGAGATTGTGTAGTATGAAAGAAAAGAGACCATTGCATTTACAACACGGAGGTCCCCGATAACCTTTACAAAAGCTATTTCATTCAAATATGGGGACCAAGTTTACTTGGAGGAGCCTATAAGAGAATGATATTTGAGAAAGACAGCTATTTAGAAAACTTTTTCAAGAAGTTTTGAGCCAAGACTTGTGGCAGGTATGTTTTTAAACATGACATACATGTTATCTATGGATAACACACCTGTAGGCCTATGGGAATGATCTAGTAAACAGGAAATGTGATGAGGAGAAGGTTTCTGTGTATAATTATAGGGTTTTCTCTTTGACAGGATCCGGGATACTTCATTCATTTTTTTTTCCCATTTATTTATTTTATTGTATTTTAGGTTTGGGGGTACATGTGAAGAACATGCAAAATTGTTGCATAGGAACACACATGGCAGTGTGATTTGCTGCCTTCCTCCCCATCACCTACATGTGGCATTTCTCCCCCTGCTATCCCCCCCAGCTCCCCACCCCCCACCGTCCCTCCCCTATGTCCCCCCAACTGACCCCAGTGTGTAGTGCTCCCCTCCCTTTGTCCATGTGCTCTCATCGTTCAACACCTGCCTATGAGTGAGAACATGCGGTGTTTGATCTTCTGCTCCTCTGTCAGTTTGCTGAGAATGATGGTTTCCAGGTTCATCCATGTCCCCACAAAGGACCCAAACTCATCGTTTTTGATGGCTGCATAATATTCCATGGTGTATATGTGCCACATTTTCCCTATCCAGTCTATCGTCGATGGGCATTTGGGTTGGTTCCAGGTACTTCATTCATTTTAACAAAAACATTGAAAGAGAGTATGAGTATAGATATAAGTAGGTTGGATAAAAATTAATATTGGAAAACTGTGATCAACATGTCAGAAACATACGTGCTCTATGTGTGATTTTTCCCTCCAGTGTGTGAAAACAAAGTGGCAAAACAGCATGAAGAGCATATTGAGAAAAGGAACAGTTAAGGGGATCATCTTGTAGTTAAAAACTCTACAGACTTTTGACTGTAAACTGAAGCTCCCTGAAGCTCTTTTATAACTATGTTCAGTAGATCTGACCGCTGGAATTTACCTTCTTGTGGCAGTGTTATGAAGATGAAAGTTTATTATTACAACTTTCCCTTTATAACATTGGAAACGATAATTCACTTTCCCAATGACTTAAGCTTCCTTTCAGGAATTTTATTTTATATTTTCTGTGATGGATTATGAACTGAAACAGCAAAGTTCAACCAATCCTGATATGGAAAAATAACAGGCATGATTCATCAGTAGTAAAAATTGTAAGTTTTTTTTAAGAGTATATACAAGGTTCCTTTTCTGACTTTGATTTTATTTTAGTGAATATTAACTAACGCTTGTGTCTTTGTATCAACCTTACTATATCTCCTCTTTCCACTATTGTAACTAACTCAATTATTCTGATTTTTGTTTCTTTTTTCCCTTAGGATGTACATCTGGTTTTCTTCAAATTCTCTTTTATCATCCTTTCATTATTCTATAATGCCACTCTATTACTCATATGTGATCTATTCTTCCTAGTCAGCAAAATTATACTAAAATTAGGCAACTCTGAATTGCACAAATTAAGGTAATAGCTATTCGTATGAATATATGCACTTGTTGGGTGAGATAAATAACATTGGCACATCTTTCTCTACGAGTTGTTGCCACTGTGCTACAAAGGAAAGAGATCTTCCCTCTTTGTTGGGGAATTGCTATTTAACCCAATTCATATGTGATAAATGCAGTATGATCATTAACATAATCGTATAATGTAATATAAATTTTTGTGAGACTACTATGTGTAGTAACAGCGCAGACCCCAGGTTTCAGAAAATGAAGAAGATACTCTTCTTGTTTGTACGCTAGGGACAGTAATTGTCCTAATCTTCTATGACCAGTAGGAAAATTGAATAAGGTTCTACCTATAAAAAGGTTAAGAGTGTTGGGAGTAGTCAGTCAACACTAAGAGTTACTATCACTATTGTTTTGAAATTTTATGATCTGAGGAAGTAAGGTTTGTAAATAACCAACTATAATGAAATATGATTAAATGTAGAGCACAATATTAAAAGTACACAAGAACAGTTAATTCTGCTTCTGGCAACTAGGACTTTACCAAGGAGGGGACACTTAAGGGACTTCTTAGGTTTACTTAGTTTTGACAAAGTAAAATAATGGGGAAAATGCATTATATAAAGAAAAATGTGACCACAAGTACTGAAAAGCTATATTGCATCATGATTTGAATAATCTGCTGTTGGCTCTTAAAGGAGGCCTGGAGTGGGAAAGATGCGCCTAAAAGAAGTGCATGGGGCAATAATGGGGTATAACTACCTTGCTATGAGTTTAATTTTTATTTTTAGGCAATAGGGGAGTTGTGAAGGGGTTAAAATGGTTTGTCATATTCTCAAATATGTATTTCAGAAAAAATCCATTTTTGTGGTTTCTCAGCCAATGGCTAGGGTAATAGACTACATACAGAGAAACTAGTTCATTAAATATTATAATATTCTCACTTCCCAAAAATAGATGTCAAAGTCTTGAATGGACAAAGGTAGGTGATTGGGGAGGAGGAGTTAGATTTAGGTGACATTTTCCAGGCACAGTCAAGTAGAATTAGTTATGTAATGGATACAGTGTACACTCTTCAGCCCATGGTTTAAAGCCCAGAATTCCCTACTGCACCATATATCCATGTAACAAAACAGCAAAGGTATTCCCTAAATTTATACAGATAAAAAAAAAAATTAAAGACTTTGTAACTGATGGTGTTTAGGGGAAATGGAGGAGAGAGGAAGGAGAGTTCTGATCTTTTCAAGACAAGGTGGTGGATGAATGACTTTGCATTCACAGAAACAGTTACCACATGAAGAGGAGCAGTTTTCACTGGTGAAGAAAAATGTCATTCTTGGCATGGTATGAGAAGGCATCTATGGTATATTCAGCTATATATTTTCATTAAGCAATTACAAGTACAGCAGATTGTAGTGAAATTGCCTAGGAAACCTACTGAATAGAAGTTAAGGTGGGTGTATATCAAAGCCCATCTGTAGAAGCAGATCCATGCAAAATTAAACTCTGTAGTAAGCCGTTTTCTTTAAATGAAATGGACTTTGGTATCAGCCTTATAGTAACATCCGTGATATTTCACAGGTATTTCAATTCTAAGATTATTGAGAACTACAAATTTAAAAAAAAGTTCCCTGACAGGGAAGAAGCTAATATATGAAATGATTTTAAAAATTGCAAAGAATGCCACTTACATCAGTAACTATTAGTGGAATAAATGTTAAAAGACTAAACAGCAAATGTTATAGTCACTATCCATACTATGTAACTATACTCCTAAGGAAATAGTAATAATTCTAAAGAGAGAATGTATTTGTTTTACCAAAGAGAAAATTGTTTAAAAATTTTGATATTTACAACGGAGAGGAGAAAGCAGATATCAGAAGCCACATGTGTCTCCATGGGACAGGACAGGTGGCTGTGGGTGACTTGAATGTCACCATACGGATCAGATGGCATTACTTTGTCCAAGGCCTAGACAACCAGCCATCAAGGCACCAAAAAAAAAAAAAAAAAAATCACAGGAGTTTTAAAATATTTTTATGTTCAGATATACTCTTGCTCTTACAAAATTGTGGACTAAATCATAATTCCTTATGACTTGCTCCATTTCTAGAATTATTAATCCTTTTTCTTCAAAAGTGAACATTGTCAAAGTTGTGTATTTGGTCATAGTTACCTCTGAGGGTCAGGTAAATACAGGAAGCTCCTTTATAAGCAAGGCCTGCAGATATGAAATCTTTTGTTTTCTCTTAGACAATTAATGGTCAGTCTAAATTTTGGGTCTCCAGAATAGGGAAAAAATATTCATTTTCAAGGTGGCTTAGAGAAATAGACTAGTATGGATTTCCCAAACTGTTCTATTTGTGAATGTTTAGATATCCTAAGCTTGTAATTAACCAGTTACTTTGATATACCCTAAAATGTATATAACATTCAATAGCAATAAATTAAAATAATCAAATAAATGAAATGTTTGCAACATAAATGACAGATTTCTGAAAAAATAAATAAATAAATAAATAAGCCAAGGATACAATTATTTCCGTACCAGCTTTGACTTTGTGTTATGCCTGATCTGGAACATACATATTATAAGCTTATGAGTATTAATGGTCTCATTTAGACATTTGATATGTTTACTGTGAGAGAGATCTTGTAGCATAAATCAATTTTTCTATGAAACTGCTATAAAGTGGTATATACTTTTTTAAAAACTTCTTGCTAGAAAGAAATTTGAAATTCAAATCACTAGCTGCTGAAGGAAGTTATTAAAAATGCATTAGGGTTGAAAATGTAGCTGTATATAATTGTCATAACAGATATTCAAAACAAATTTATCCTCAATGAAAACTGAACTAGAGCAATTTACATAGAATCAGCTAATAAATTTTCCTTAATTTTCTAAGCAGATGAAAAAGAAGCAGTTTATAGACATTTTAATAAAATAAATATGAATTCTGTCTACAGGGAGGAAAATATACATAAAATCCCTGAGAAGGATAAATGAAGATAGAATGATGTGAAGTTCCAGGGATAAAAGCTGCTTGATGCCAGAAAAGTGATGCTTGTATTGGGACCAATCTCACTTCTAAATTCTCTATAACCCAACACTGAAAACATCCTTTTATTCTGTTTGGCATTGGCAGTATTTATCTTTATGTAAAGCAAACATCTGAGAAAGTCTGGGAAAAGAAAAGTTACCCTTGTGAAAAACAGCCACCTATAAATATAGCATTTCTTCAAAACTAGAAGCAAAGGAATGCATAAATGCAGAAATAGCACATGGGCATAATGTTCTGTTGAACACCCTACCCTCATTTTGACTCCACAATGAAATGGCCCTATGCATGGATGAGCACATATGTGATGTGATGTGAAAGGTGTTGAAAGGCTTGGTGTCTTTTGCAATACCTGCTGGAAGTTCCCAAAGTGATCATGATTTGTTTAGATTAAGGTATCTTCTCTGTTCATTAATGTATTCATCCATCTTCAATCTCTTATCTGGAAGAGGTTTCAGTTTCTCGAGCATTAAGCAGTTACTAATATACACATTGGTTTTTAGGATAGTGACACCTTAATTCACAGTCATTGACTGATGGATTTACTTATATTATCACATGCAGGTTTCTCAGGGAAAACTCAAAGGAATGGAAAATGAAAAGTTCGTGTTTATGTTGGATAAAGAAGGGGGAATATGCCCATGGCCTGATGCATGTTCTGTGTCGAGTGTCTGAGAGGGATGGTCTGGTTGTGAATGGAAAACTCGAAGCCAGAGCTTAGCCAGGGGCACTAGGTGTTGAAACTTTCAGGTGGAGGCGAGCTGTAATGTTGTGATTGCTAAATTCTAGGAAACTTCCAGCTAAACTTGATCTTCGTAATATTTGAATTAAGGTCAATTAAAATTTTCCAAAATCTTAGATATCTGTTGCCAATAAGAATTATTCTATGTGGCTTAATGATGCCATGGAAAGCAGATCACTCAGCAATTCAGATTTCTGTTATTACCAATTTCTCTACAGCAGTTATGATCAGACTCTTTGAAAACCATGAGGGTACCTGTATTCCTATGTAACAAACCTGCACATTCTGCACATGTATCCCAGAACTTAAAGTAAAATAAATCAATTAAAAAAAAATGCCTGTATGACTGATCTGGGCTTGACTTATAGTATATAGCAGCATGATTTATGTTAGCAAATTCCACTTTGCAAAGTGGAATTTGCAAAGTCCTTATTCCACTTTTTAAATTTACCCATTTTTTTCTTTTATAAAGCAATAATCTATAATGGTACTATATAAGAAAATTTATATTTTAAACAATATATTTCCCTATTTGTAAAATGCAAGTAATTATAATATCATGGCACACAAAGCGAAGAGGTAATTGCAAGTAAGTTAATATGTAAATTATAAAATCATTATTGTTGTAAAAGTGATTTCTGCCTTAGGTTTTGCATCTTTGAAATTAAGAAAATAATACATATCAACTTTAGAAAATTTTTGAGACAAAGTCAGATGATAATTTTAAACAAGTCATTTTACATGGGAAGTCAGATAATGTGAAAGAATATTCAGTACTGAAGCACTGTTCTGACATTATTTCCATTATTTCTGAAGCATTTTTGCGTTAATTCACAGATTTAGATTCAATGTTTTTCATTATTTCAGAGTATCATCAGTACATTTTTGATTTTGAAAACTCTTTTTTAATCTATCAACAAATTCTGCCTAATTGTGTAATATGTGACCAGATGCAACAGGAGAAATGCTTACTGCATCATGTCCAAGGAGAATAAATTGTTTCCTACCATTAATGGAAAGTTATATACTACACCTACAGTTATAAATGCATATTTATTTAGAATTTACAATTTGAACACTATTTCAGTGAAAATTTATTCTTGAATAATAATTTGCACCTCACTATAAATATCTATCTAGCATCCCTTTCAAATAAATGAGGCATTTCAAATTTATATAGCATTTTAATATTTTTAATGCTATTTACTTCAATACAAAACAACAGTACAATTTTAATTGATCTTTGAGGAATCTAAATTTGCAGTTTGAGAAAAACCACTGAACTAATTTTATTTGAGAGCAGATCCTTAATCTAGGGAACTGGGGGCTTTGAGACAGTGAAATTACTTGTTTTGATCATAAGTGTTTAATTTATCTACTCAGAATATTGTGAAATAAATTGATCTCCTGAAGAAATGGTTGAATTTCTCCCATACAATATGAAGGCAAACAAAGCTTTTTCCCCTTTAATTTAGAAACGGACAAAGGAAGAGAAAGAGAGATTATAAATTTTTGCTTTAAAATGCAACTATTTCCCCATAGTTCTTCTTTTCTATTTTTTGAATCAAATTAATCCTATATAGATATCAAGCATTCTATAATATCAAAATGTAACTGGATTTTCAGTAGCCTGGAATTCTCTAATTTTTTAAAATTCTTTTTTTTCCCCCCCATTTATTTTATTGCATTTTAGGTTTTGGGGTACATGTGAAGAACATGCAAAATTGTTGCATAGGAACACACGTGGCAGTGTGATTTGCTGCCTTCCTCCCCATCACCTACATCTGGCATTTCTCCCCCTGCTATCCCTCCCCAGCTTCCCACCCCCCACCGTCCCTCCCCTATTTCCCCCCAACTGACCCCAGTGTGTAGTGCTCCCCTNCTCCCCAGCTTCCCACCCCCCACCGTCCCTCCCCTATTTCCCCCCAACTGACCCCAGTGTGTAGTGCTCCCCTCCCTGTGTCCATGTGCTCTCATCGGTCAACACCTGCCTATGAGTGAGAACATGCGGTGTTTGATCTTCTGCTCCTCTGTCAGTTTGCTGAGAATGATGACTAAAATTCTTTCATAAAAGATTTTCCTGGGTATACTGGAAATCGCCTTCCTATTTGATACTCTCCCATGCTTGAAGCTATTGTGATATTCTCCTAGTCCTAAAGCTGGTTTGCCCAACTCTCCAAAAGTGGGCCAAAATAAGTCAACCTTTTAATGTTGCATTTCAGTTCCGTCTTCCAAGCAAACTGATGTGGTCAGTCTCACCATTATCCCAAATTGAATTTTTTATGCAGTTCAAATACTAACAATAATTGGGATACAGTTTTAGTTTTCTTTTGCTACATAATAAATCATCACCAACTTGGGGGTTGAGAAATACCCATTTTTTGGTTCACAGTTCTGGGGTCAAAAGCCTGATTCAGCCTGTCACAGGGTTTCATAAGGCAGAGGTCAAGGTGTCAGGTGGACTGAGTTCTCATCAATGGCTGTAGAGAAAAATCTGCTTCAAAGCCCCTTCTGTTGTTGGCAGAATTCAGTTCTTTGTAGCTGTAGGGCTGACTCCCCGTTTCCTTGCTGGCTGTCAAGAACAAATCGCTCTCAGCAACTAGAGGCTGCTGCAATCTGTAATTCTCTCCCTCACCAAGCCAGCAGGGCACATCAAATCCTTCTTGTGCTTTGGATCTCTGACTTCTGTTTCAGTGTCCAGCTGGAGAAAACTTTGCCTTTAGAAAGCTTCCATGATGAAGCCAGGCATGCCTGGGGAATCTTTCTTTCATTTTCATTTCCTTTTTCCATTTTTGGTTTTATTATTATTTTCAATTGACACATACTAATTGTACATATTTATGGTATACTATGTGATATTTTGATACATATATATGAAGTATAATGTTCAAATCAGGGCAATTCACATATTCATCACCTCAAACATTGATTTTTCTTTGTGTTGAGGACATTAACAATCTGCTCTTCTAGCTATTTGAAAATATATAATATATTGCTGTTAATTATAGTCACCTTACGGTGCCAGAACACTAGAACTTATTCCTCCTATCTAGCTATAATTTTATACCTTTTAAAAAGCAATTTCTCATTATCCCCCTTCCCCTGACCCTTTCGAGCCTCTAATAATAATTCTATTCTTCTTTATGAGCACAACTTTTTAGCTTCTACATTGCAGTGAGAACATGTACTCATCTTTCTGTGCCTGACTTATTTCATTTAATGTCCTCCAAGCTCATCCATGTTGCCACAAATGACAGATTTTCATTCTTAATAAATTAGGAATTATTTTTCATAATGTCTTGTTTATGGCTGAATAGTATTCTATCGTGTATATATAGCATATTTTCTTTATCCATTCATTTGTGGATGGACCTGGGAACCACTCTTCCTTAAACAGTGTCATATGGCATAACCTAATTTAGGGCATGTACAGCAGGGGTTGAGGCATCTTGGAGGACGTTTTAGAATTCTGTCCATCATCAATACCCATTTGACATCCTTGCAGGGCCCAGTGGTTGGTAACGTGTTTGCTGTGGCTCATCACTCATGCCTTCTCAGCCCTGGGACAATGCTTTATCTAATTTATGGAAAGGTACTGGTAACAGTGCAGTTCTACTCACAAAACTCAAAACATATGGACATGCTTACACTGTCATTTAGGCTATTTGTTTAAGGAAGCAGGGAGTATCGCTTTAAAGTTCTGTGTTGTGATGTAACTCTAGTGGCTACCATTCCAGTCCTACTTTAGCTTTCATATGGGAAGGAATTTTAAAAATTAAGAAATCCACATTCTCCTCATGGACTGTAGGAGGTATACACCTATAGGCATCATATTTGTGGTGAAACGTGATACCACTTTGGCAATTCAGGCATGGGATGTGATTTAATTCGTTGCTAACTCAACATCCATTTGTGACACTACTTCTTTCCCATCTCTACTAAAGGGACTGAAAAAGCAGAATGATCACTTTTCTATACTTCCTACGGGAAGGGAGGTACATTTCTGGCAAATTAGATGTAAGTTAAAGTCTGATAGAAGCTATCAATAGGGTTTTATGTTTTCTGATATGGCCAGTAGTGTTCCTTATTTTTTCTGAATTGAAATCATGATGGCTGGACACGCAGCAGTCATTTTATAGCCATGAGGAAATAAGCATGTGAGAAAGGCTGAGAAATGGACATTACGATGGGCCTGACATGCTGCCTCCTAACAGCATCAAACTGCTGAACCAATACCAGTAACTACCTACTTCAGAGTTCTAATGTGAAAAAAAAGTCCTGTTTATTTAAATTAGTCCTCAGAGGACACTTTTTTTTTTTTTAATGTAAAGCGTCAGCTGGTAAAAAATTTACACTTTGCAGACCATAAGTCTTTGTTGGAACTTAAACTCTGTCTTTGTATACATGAAACAGCCACAGGCAACATTAGCCTACCCCAGGTCTCAATCACTGATAACTGGGTTTTCTGTTATTTAAGGCTATACAAATTTCTAGCTGAACTTGTGAAAGTATAAATAAACCTGAATATTATTAAATATACCTGGATGCTGTAAGTGTATAGGCGAACATCAGCTAAACATGATTGGCAGTTAACTTGTAGGTCTGACCTAGGGTTGGTCTCTTAAGTTTAGGAAAGTAAACTTTCCTAGCCTTTCTGTAACAAAGAACTGATATATATTGATGACCATACAAATACTGTTTTTCATTTTCCTACCTGCCTCCTGCCTTCCCTCCTTTCTTCCCTCCCTTTCTTCCTCCCTCCTTCCTTCCTTTGTTCCTTCCATCCATCTCTCTTCCTTTCTTTTTCTGGTGTGGTAGAGCTTAGTTGCACAGGCTGTTAAACATATTACTTAGTTAATGGATGCCATCATCAGTGCTTTCTATGTTTGACTGATTATTTTATTCCTATTCCTTAATCCCATTCATCTTTCCATCTCTGTAGACAATCATTACAATGAGTTTGATGTAAAGTTTGTATAGTTCTTATACATTTGTACTATTGATTTCTTGTATACTTACTTCATTGTTAATTCACTTACCTGCTATTATGTTATAACCCTTATTCTGTTCATTATGGTTTTTACATTTCTATTCACATTTCTATGTGTTTATTTTGCCTGTTGCTTCTAACTGCTGCATAATATTCTATAGTTTGCCTTTACTATATTTTACTTTTTTACTTTTCCTAGTGATAGAAACTAGATTATTAGCAACTTCTCATTATTTTAAACAGTCCTGTAATTTTTTGTATCCTCTCCTGTGATTCACTGTGAGAAACTTTGGGGAATATATATAAGGAATGAGATAATTGTGTTAAATATATGTAGATAGTTACACAAGTACTACAGATGGCTTTCCAGAATGGCAGCTCATTCTGCACATTCACCTGGCATAGGAGGAGCTCTGTATTCTCACATTCTCATTGATGCTTACCCTTATGCATTAACTGTTCCAAATCTGACGGGTGTAAAGTCATGGCCAACAGTGTTTTGACATGTATTTTTAATTCTTAATGAGTTTGAGTTATTCTTCAGATACATGGTTGCTTTCGGGTTTTGTTAATCCAGGAACTAATTGCCTGATGATATCATCTGTCTTGTTTTTTTACTGGAGTTTCTACATTTTTTCTTGCTGCTTTATAAGGTTTACTTCTCGCTTTTAAGCACTAGACTCAGTTTAATTTTACACATTGGAAATAACTTCTCATCTGTATTATCTGTCATTAACTTTGTGTATGGAATCCTCCATTAAATAGAAATCTGAAAATTTGATGTACTCAAAATTTTCATGGATTGAGCTGCCATAGTTTTCTTTGAGAAATACTTCCCCATCCCACACACCACAAAGGTATCATCATAGGCCAGGCATGGTAAAGCACATCCAGCACTTCAAGAGGCAGAAGCAGCAGAATTGATTGAGGCCAGGAATTCATGACTAGCTGGGCTGCATAGTGATAGTCCATCTATTAAAAAAAAAAAAAAATTAGCCAGGTGAGTGGTGTGTCCCTGTGGTCTCAACTACTTGGAAGGCTGAGGTGGGAGTCACTTGAGCCTAGGGTTCAAGGCTGCATGCAGTGAACTATGATGGCACCACTGCACTCCAGCCTGGATGACAGAGCAAGACCCTGTCTCAAAAAAAAGGCATTATCTTAAATATTATTTAATTGGCCTTAAAGTTTTGCCTTTAATATTTTGCTTTTTGGCGTCCAAATTTGTATATTGATTTGGAAATTCCATTTTTTAATACTTAGTCATTTTTCATAAGCCCATTTATTAAACCTTGTATCCTTTCAATTACTGTGATGGCATATATTTTGCACACACATACACACACACACACACACGCACACGTACATTTGTCTCCAAGTTCCCCATTGTGTCTTATAAACTGTCTGCTTGTTTGTTCTTAGGCTGCTATCAGGCCATTTGTTGTAAATTACCATGGCATCACACTATATTTAACATTTAGTAAGGCAAGTGTTCCCTGAACACTCATAAGGCTCTTATTTTTTGAAGTTATCTTAGCAATTTGTCTAAGAACCTAGAATGTCCCTCCTTTTATTTCGCTTACCTTTTAAGGTTTACATTTCTTTCCAATAAAATCCCTAGATACTTTATAGTTTGTCTTGTTATTCTGAATGCATTGTTCTATTTTATTTTCTAACTCACAATTACTGGTCTAGAGAAGTCCTGTTTGTTTTTAAGCTCTATATGTATCTGACAATATTGCTGAATGCTTTCATCATTTCTAGTAGTTTTTCTTTTGACTTTGTTTCTTTTGACTCTGTTAATGCCATGTCAGTGATCAGACTATGAAAATATAGGTAGTTTTAATTCTGCTTTCCTCAGCTCTTTTCTCCTCCCTTTCCTTCTTGTCCAGGGCCTTTGCTACATGGAGGCCCTGATTGAGAGCATCCATGCCATGTTTCCAGTAATATACAGAATGTGGCTAATGCCAACTTTTGATGTGTAACCTTTTAACTAAAGAAAATATTTTCCCAAATGGCGTTGGACTTTATCAGTGAAGTCATTGTTTCAGTCTGCTGAGAAAATCATGTGATGTTTGTCATTTAGTCTAGGAGTTTTAAGAAATATGTTCGGCCGAGGCGGGTGGATCACGAGGTCAAGAGATCAAGACCATCCTGGTCAACATGGTGAAACCCCGTCTCTACTAAAAAAATACAAAAAATCAGCTGGGCATGGTGGCAAATGCCTGTAATCCCAGCTACTCAGGAGGCTGAGACAGGAGAATTGCCTGAACCCAGGAGGCAGAGGTTGCGGTGAGCCGAGATCGCGCCATTGCACTCCAGCCTGGGTAACAAGAGTGAAACTCCGTCTCAAAAAAAAAAAAAAAAAAAAAAGAAATATGTTCATAGATTTTCTGTTGTTAACTTTTACTCCTGGGATCAACTCAATTTGCACATTGGGATTTTTAATATTAAGTAAAATGCCATCATATAATTTTAATTTCCAAATTTATAATGACATAATTGTACATAAACAATTGTATATATTTAATAATTGTACATAATAACTTTACAGACATCACAGCGTGATGTTTCAGTGCATGTATACATAGCAGACAACATGATCATGTGTATAGAAAACTCTAAAAACTCCATCAAAATACTGTTAAAACAGTATCAAATGAACTTAGTAAAGTTATCACCATATAATTTTTAAATATTTTTCATATTTGCGTTTTTTTCTTCTTACTTTTTTTTTTAAATCAGGGTTGTCATTATTGTTGGTGGTGGTCTTTAGTTTTTATTTGCTTTTTGAGACAGAGTCTCACGCTGTCACCCAAGGTGGAATGCAATGTTGCAACCACCACCCACTGCAACCTCCGCCTCCTGGGTTCGAGCGATTCCTTATTTTCCTGCCTCAGCCACTCGAGTAACTGTGATTAGAGGCACGGCCACTAGCCCAGCTAATTTTTGTATTTTTCAGTAGAGATGCGCTTTTCGCCATGTTGTCCAGGCTGATTTCGGACTTCTGACCTTAAGTAAAAATTTAATATGATTTGACAAATGTATGAATGACCTTAAGCAGTCCGCCCACTTCGGCCTCCAAAAGTGCTGGTATTATAGGCATGAGCCACCGCACTCAGACTGTATCTGGTTTTTGCATTAATATTAAATCAGACTGAAGTAGCTAAGCAGCTTGTGCTTTGTTTTTCTGGACTATCTTAGAGATTAATTCACTGTCCCTTAAAAGTTTGATAAACTCAATTATGAAACCATCTGGAAATGGGCTTTTGGAAAATGAATATGTCATTTTACTTAAGTTTTCTATATTTTTTTTTCTGCTGACAATTTTGATATTTTGTATTTTCCTAGGTATACAAGCTTCTAATTGATGTTTTTGGTTAATTAATATATAGTTGTTTAGAAGCTTTCCACTACTATTTTGGATTTTTCTTTGTTCGGTTTCCTCTTTTAATCCTGTACTTGATTTATTCCTACCTCCTTTCATCTAGCTTGCCAGAGGTCTCTTTTATTAATCATTTCAAATGGAGCTTTTGTTTAGATTTTTTTTCATTTCATTGATTTCTGCCCTTATCATTATTATGTCTGTCTTTATGGAAATTCTCTGTTGCTTTTTTTTTTTAATCACATTTCAGTTGAATGTCTAAATTCTTTGCTGTCAACCTGTTTCGTTCATTAAAAATATTTTTAAAGTTATATGTTTTCTTGAAGTTTAACATATACTGTTTACTTTTTGTTAAAATCTACATATTTTGTAATTTAAGTTTTAATTTCCTTTTAACTCATGTTCTTGAGAGTTATGTTATTTTTATGTATGTAGAATATTATATTATAAATTTTTATTATATTATGACCATAGGCTATAATTTGTATAATTTTGTTCTTTTGAATTTACTAAGACTTTTTATCACCATCTTTTCAGTTTTGTTTGCTGTTGATAGTACATGTGTGTATATAGGTCCACACAGATGATATAAAATAGCTTAACCATATTTTTATTTCAGATAACTTTCATATCTTTGCTTATGAGATAGATAAGTTTACTGCATAACTTCCTTGTCAGATAATTTTGTCACCTGTGATTAAATTTAATTTGTCTTTTATTTTCCATTGGACTATATAGTATACTGGACAAAAGTCAGTGTTCTTCCAAAACCAGTTAGGATTGGGTGTAGGGATACACTTTACTGCTTTTTAGCATCTACATAATCTTGCCTAAGAACTAAGTTTAATGGTTGTCCATGATTTGAACTTGAATGCCATTCATAGACTGATACGATGTCATCACATGCAAGCAGTTTCTTTTAAGCATTTCCATTCTTATTTCTACTTAGAACCTAGCTTGTGACACTTTTAAAAGTTGATGTGTGTCAGCAATCTGTCCCTAATAATAGCCTTGTATCTTTTGAACAGCTGCAACAACATTTTTAAGGCAATGATCTCTCAAGCTGTTGCCAGTTTTTTTCATGCCACCAGAACTTGATCTTTCTACATTTTCTGTCTTATATATAATGGCAGGTCAGCAATCCTGGCCCACTCATGGTAATTCTTCCCAGCTGTCAGATTTGTGCAGTAAACAGCGAACTTCTTTATTAAACGAGTACACAATCCTGTTTTGATTCCCGAAATGCCAACGAAAAGCAGTCACAGAAACCACAGCTAGCATGATGACTCGCTTAAATATTAGCCACGTATTTTCTAGAGATGCTTGTGAAAATCACCAAGTCTATGATGACAGACCATGGAAGTATGAAGTATAAGGAGCTTTTTGACAAAGAAATGTTTTGTCTGTTTGAAGAGGGTGACCTGGAGACTCCTCATAATTTTATTACAGGGAAGAGTGGACCCCCTGACTGTCTTCTCCAGGGCATTCAGTCTAGCATTTCAGGTTGACAGCAGCCCCTCTATTTTGTTCCCTGATGATGTGCCCAAAGCAGAAAAAAATAATAAAATAACTATAATTGGCTACAAAGAGCAGAGCAAGCCATATCCTCTGAAACACTTAGGACTTCCCATCTGAACCTTTGAATGACCTCTCCTGCAGGTGGATGTCCTCAGACCTTACTGGCTGCTTCCCCAGTTGAGAGAAGGTAGCCCCAGAGACCACATGAAGAGCTCCCCAGCTCAGTAGTGGGTCAGCTGTGCTGCTTGCTGCAGCCCGCCTCAGATAGCAATAAATTATTTTTCCAAAGAGAGGCTTTGTGCTTTGCTGCCTTTTCCCTGCATTTCCCCCTGGGACCCCCGATACTGACAGAGCTCATTGACAAGGAGCTCTTGCCTGAATGGACCTTCGCCTCCCACAGGCTGCCCATCAATCACCTGCCCAGCCTCTGGGGGAAGCCCATTAGAAAACCGTGTGGGCTTCTTAGTAATCAAAAATAAGTAAAAAAGAAAAGCATATTTAATGCCTTCAGGAGATGCTGGATAGACAGAGATGTATCCCTTGCTTTTAGAAAAACAAATACCTTATTGGAGAAATGGGGTTATATAAAAAATTTCTGTGGTTGTCCTTCTATTTTATGTTCATGTAATAACTCACTCTAACACAGATTGCACTGCTTATCGTTTTATAATCCTGTGTCTTTATATTAATTGGGGCTGGCCTCACAAGTTATCAAAACTTGGTGGCTTAAAACCACAGAAATTTATTCCCCTGCAGTAGTTCTGGATGCCAAAAGTCAGAAATCAAGGTGTCTGCAGGGCCACACTCTCCCAAAGCTTCTGAGGGAGTGTCCTTGCTTGCCTTTTTCAGCATCTGGTGGTTCCAGACCTTCCTTGGTTAGCGCAGCGTAACTTCTATCTCGGCCTCCATATTCTCAGGGCCATCTGTCTGTGTCTTTGTCTCAAATCTCCCTCTGCTCTTCTCTTAAAAAGACACCTGTCATTAGATTTAAGGCCTACACTAAGTTCAGAATGATGTCCCCTCAAGGTTCTTAATTACATCTACAAAGACCCTTTTTCCAAATAAGGGTACATACACAGGTTCTAGGGATTAGGATTGGACATACCTTCTTAGGAGCTCCTGGGCGAAGCATTACAATAATGAAGAGATTTAAGTTTGTTCATCTCCTAAGTAAAGCCATAGTAGCTGTATAGCATCTGATAATATTTGTATAGTAAAATTGCAGCTCTCAGAGTAAGAGTGATGTTGTAACTGACTGAGTGGTTTTGTGAATTTCTGTTTTTGGAGTAAGTGGAGCATATTATTAGACATGCTAAATTTAAACACACACACACACACACACACAGAGGAGAAGTAAGTGCAAAGATTTTCTGCTTTACTGCCTATATTTCTATATACTGATTTTCTGCATTTCTCAGACTTGAATATAGATTCTCTGTTTTATAATAGACAATCTCAAAATAATTTAGGCATAATAAAGTAATGAGGCTTTTCTTGGCTTCTTATCATCATCCCTGCAATTTGAGTAACTTTTATGGTTGAGTTTTTCCCTGTAATAACTTCTTGTTTAGCTGATACTTGCCATTGGTAAATCACATGACTTTCAGAGTAACAGCTATTGCATGAATTGGTGGAAAGTGTACTAGCCTGAGAACTAAGAAATTTGGTCCTTATTCTCTCTCTGACTTTATGCGGTAGAAACCCCAAATCAGGATAGCCATTTTGCCATTTGTAAAATGAGGCAAGGTCTGCTCTCAGTTTGCTTTATCAGTTAGAAATTTTAGGGGGTGCAAATAACAGAAACCCAACTTAAACAAGTTTCAAACGTGCATTATTACATATTCCAGCAGAAAAAGAAAGTGGCTTCAAGGTTGCTTGATTCAGTAACTTTTGCTAAACAATTACAATTAAGGAGATGTACTTTTTTTCTTCTGTGTTCTTCCATTCTTAGGATTGCCTCGGAGAATGGCAGCTGCAGCATTTCTTAGTGGTGACATTCAGACAGGGCAGCACCACTAGAGAAGAAGGCTGGTTTTATCATAAAACCACCGTCAGATCAGAGAGCACGTATCAGAAGCCACTAGGAGACTTCTATTCATATCACATTAGCTGCATTTGGCTTTTTTTTTAATTATTATTATTTTTTATTTTTAGACAGAGTCTCGCTCTGTTGCCAGGCTGGAGCCTAGTGGCGCAATCTTGGCTCACTGCTACCTCCACCTCCCAGGTTCAAGTGATTCTCCTGCCTCAGCCTCCCAAGTGGCTTGGACTACAGGTGCATGCCACCACACCCTGAAAGTTTTTGTATTTTTGGTAAAGATGGGGTTTCACCATGTTAGCCAGGATGGTCTCAATCTCTTGACCTCATGATCCAACCGCCTCGGGCTCCCAGACTGCTGGGATTACAGGCATGAGCCACCATGCCCGGCCCATATTCCCTTTTCTAAACCAATCACAAGCAAGGAGACTTTACCCCTGGGATAATGAGTTGTACCTATATATTAGGGCTGAGAGCTTCCCAGCAGGACATACAGGCTGCTTTTTGGAGGGGCAGATAACTGAACAAAATCAAGTTCTGGGAAGAATGAAGGAATTGGAGCTGGATGCTGAGTAGACAGACAGTGGAGTATTACAGTAAATTTCAATTTTAATATAATTATATCCATAATTACTCATTTTTAGATGATGCATTTCATAATGTGGTTTATGCTGAAGATGTAAAAGACTAGGCTTGTAATTATTAATAATGAACATATGGGATAGTCAAGTATGGGTCATGGGAGAATTGTGTCAGGGCACATGTCTGCCACAGGTAGCTTTAAGAATGAATTAAATTGATTTCTTCCATTGTACACATTCATTTCTATCAGTAACAAGAGACAAATATGAGGAATCAGCTGCTAGAAAATTGATGTAAATTTAGTTGAAAAAAAGCAATAGTAAAATTTCTATGCAAATTTTATCATCCAGATATTGAAGTATATGATGTATAAGGTAATACAAATATTTAAATTATTATGAAAGTGAAGGACTCAAGCATAGAGAAATTAACCTGTATTTATTGTAATAGTGGAAAATGCAGTAAAATATTTATTTTCTTTTCTTACTAGAAAATATTTTCCATCCTAATAAAGTGAAGTTTTATTATATTTGCTCCTAAAAGGTACTGTTTTACTCTCAGGAGTAAAATCTTTGACTTAATTAAAACAACCATAGAAGAGTAAAGCACCAGGATTAATAAGAATTATTAAATTAGTATGAAAGAATAGTAAAATGTATGTTCTAATTCATTTGAATCTACTTGAAAAAATCAAGAAAGTAATTTCACTTTTCAAAAGATAGGCTTAAAAGAAGAACGTTAGTGCTTTAATGGACAGACAATCTAATCTCAATTGTGATGCAAGCTGAAAAGAGGCACATTAAACCTAATAATAATTATAGTAAATATGGGGGTTTGCCTATTTATGTAAGTAGTAAATAGTGTAAATGCAATTTTATTGTAGTGAGTAAGAGCTGCATTGAGTGGTAATATTCCACTCAGTTTGCATAGTTAGGCTAAAAGAAAAGATGCATAAAATAAATAGCATGATGCTTTTAAATTGCACAGTTAAATATATTCCAAATGTTACTAAGCTTGCAAATAAAATAACTGGAAAACTTGGGCCTAACTGGAGAAAGTATCACTATGTCCTTAAGCCCATAACAACATAATACCTCAACTTAAATGGTAGTAATGGTAGAACAAGTAAAATCTAATTAACCTTTTTGAACTACAATTGAAGCAGAGTTTCTCTCTGATATTTGTTCTTTTATTTATAATTCCTAAAATATGTAAATATGCCCTCCCTCTCACAGCATACACTCCAAGAGAATAAATCCTATCCTTCAGTCTTTTCTTCTCCCATAGGCTATGGAAGGAATAATCACTTAATAAATGTCTAATGGTCTTCACAGTGAACAGTACACTGTCAAAACCCACCCTCTCTGCACACGCACGTGTCTACAAATGACCACAGGTGTGCCATGAGTATTTATTTTGGGATTGTAAATAAATTTTTGCAAGTAGGTGAATTCACAAATATAGAAATCACAAATAATGAACAACTGTAACTTTAAAAAATACCCGATGAATTGGGTGATTTTCCTTGACAAGTACCTTTCCGATAATTCTCTGTAGTCTCCATTCCACGTGTGCGCTTGCTCATCTCCATCCACGTTACAGATTCCTTGCCTGTGATTTTTAGGGTTATTTTGTGTTTTTATTGAGGATATTAGTCTAGTTTACACAGTGTAATGTTAAATACAGATATTAATGCTTGCTAAGTACTTACCACATTTAATGTTAAAGATAATAAGGAAAATATATCCTAAGGAATATTACTTAATTTGTTACATTTGTATTATATAATATTTATATAATATCCAAATATGTAAATATTCCTGTGTTTAGTTATTATGTTTATAAAAATATTAGCCAGCACAATAGCCTTGAAAAAGCTAGTTATGTCCTGTGAAAATTCTACATTTGGAGAGGAGAAATTAAAGAATAGTCAAAAGGTAATAAATTTATTGTAAGATATCATGTAATTATAGGTATAATATCATTGGTTGTCATTTAAAAAGGATATTAGTTTGCTGTTTATTATGCTAGTTAATCCCATTTCCTTTCTGTTAACAATATGGATCCAGAAATAAGTAATCATATTAAATAAGAAGAAAAAATTCAGCACATTGAAAATATTTTTTGAAACTAACTCATTGAATATTATTATTGCAATGTTGTGTTTGCAGAGTTGTTGAGGAAATATACATTTGTTTGTTTCTGTTGACTGTGGGGGAAAATTAAAGATGCGCACGTTGTAGCAGAAGAACTTGTACCAATAAGGAGTCAACATCTAAAATACATAAGGTTACTAATATTTATTAATTACTCAATAAAAGAAAGAGTTGTTAACCTGGGTGCATAAATCTTGGATAGGCTTTGGTGGGAGAAGTGGTATATGTGAACACTGTGAGCATTTTTCTGGAGAGCAAGTCCGTTGCTCTAAAATGTAACTTTGGGGCAGTGGACTTGCTCTCCATTCCCTTTGCTGACAGACATGTGTCAGCTGCCTCAGGACCATAGTCCTACCAGAAACTTGCATGATAGGTGAGAATTAAAAGAAGGAACATATTAAATGCAATCAATATTCAGCAGATACTTAATGAGAATCTTCTGTATACCACAACTGCTATTATTTGCCAGGCATATACCTTTAATAAAAGCACAAAGTCCATGGAACCCTTCTACATAACTGTGTTCTTGACTAAAACACCAAAAGCAATGGCAACAAAAAGCAAAATAGACAAATGGGATCTAATTAAACTCCAGAGCTTCTGTACAGCAAAAGAAACAATCATTAGAGTGAAGCGGCAACCAACAGAATGGGAAAAAATTTTTTTAAATCTACACTATCAGTAGCATTTCTACACAACAATAATTTTAGGTTAAGAGCCAAATCAAGAACACAATTGTGTTCTTTGAAATGTAGTCCATTTCAAAATGCACCAAACAATATAGTCTGTGACCAAAGTTAAGAGCATAATAGAAGACATTTTGTTTTGTTCTTTACTGGTTTTGGCTGAAGTCAATTCAAAATGGGGACAAATATCCAGTGGAAATTCATGTAAGACTGTGGTAACTTATCATTTTGTTTCAGCACTCCAACATAGAGCATACATACTTTACACTAAGTTAAAAATATTTTTTTTCTTTCAAGGTAACTGAACTGCACAATATCAAAAATATAACCAGACTGCCCCGAGAGACAAAAAAACATGCAGTGGCAATTATCTTTCACGATGAAACATCGAAGACATTTGCCTGCGAATCGGGTAAGTGGTTATTGGCATTTTAGCCCTTGAGGAAACTGAGCTGCTTTTGAGACAGTGGCCCAGATGGATTAAGATACACTATTGAACAGGATGGCCTACTGTAATGAGAATGTGCTGTAGGAGACTTCATTCAGAAGCTCAACGTACTGATTTCTACAGATGTTTGGCTGCTTGTTGTTATATGTCTGTGTCTGGATTTGGTTCTCACATGGTCTGCCTGTTGGGGTTTCCATTCAAGCTTTGAGAATTAAGTAAACACTACCTGGCAGGTGTTGTTTGGGTGAGTGCATGACCAATATTCTGGTTCTTGCACCGTGTGTCTCTAGGCATTTGGGAGGTCAGGAATCAGGATGCTGTGTAAAAGCATGGCAGAGCACAGCTCAAGTCCTCATATACCACAAAACAGAGCTTTGAGCAATTTGCTGCTTTCATGGATTCTCAGTACTGCAAGTAAATACATTTCAGATTGAATTTTAGCATCCCAGTTCATGAAGCACTCTGACATTATTGAGACACAAAGCAGTTTATAGTTTGAACTTGCAGTATTTTTCATGTTGGAATCTCTGTGGTGTGTAATATATTAGTTGGCTTATCGCTTTTTAAAGATTTTGCTCAATGAAACAGTGCATTCGTTTTATAATGGATGTTAGCAAAAAGTACTAAAGGTTTGCAAGATGTGAACTTAAATTAATGATTAGGTCTTTGAGAGAAATTTTATTCAGTATTTTTTAAAAGGAAAATGGTGCTTCTAGTTTTGTATAGTTTGTTTATGGTTATTATTAATACCAGGTTGTATTATTCTAAAACTGATAATGTCTCTTTACCTAACTGAGATTGCTCACATCTCCTCACCTACCTTTTCTTACTATGGCTAAACTGAACTGGAATTTACCTCTTGCTCCTCTTTTCTTGCGTGCCTTTATGCGTCTGTCCTGGCATATTTCTTTTCACTTGCCATCTAACCTCATTTCATCATTTAAAATTGACATTTTGGGGTTGCACAGAAGCCTGTTAATTGATATAAATTCCAATTTTGTAATACACCCTTTCCCAACCTTGCTGGTATAATATATTATTATCCAATTATTTTTCTGCCTTCCTGTCCTCTATCTTGAAGCTGTTAAACCACTTTATTTTTCTTGGGGCTCTTAGTCTCTCATATTAAAATAAGTATTTTCAAAAAAAAAAAAGTAAAAGGTAATGTTTACTATTTAAATTTCTAATTTTCCCTGTTACTTTACATTTTCAAATTGTAGTGAGTAGTATTGCGAATGTGTAGGAAATAATGGAGCCCATTAATTTGGAAGAAAACAATATTCAGTTATATTTCTTTGTGAAAATCTTATTTATGTTGTGTTTGGAAAGATATTAACCTAAAATTCGTGTTTAGTTAATAACTTACTCATTCAGTATACTGTTCCTTTCAATCTGATCACAATCTTGAGTTCCATATTAGAGTTGAAAAACATTTAATGCAATTTTATATATTTATACAGATGGCTTTTCTGATTTACATCAGTATAATCTACTCTCCATTTAACTTTCTATTGGTTTTAAACTAGGCTTGTGCATGTTATAAAGCTTACAAGACTATACCTTTTAAAATTTCTGTATTCTAGGAAGTTGGAGAAAATACATATTCCTAAAATTTTGTCTAAATATCTTTGCTGCTCCATGACTCTTCTCCACCTCATTTATCCTGGTATCACCTGAATGTCCTCTCCCTCACAGATCACAGAATACATACCAATGGCCCAATGGAAAGCAAAGCTCTGATTTACGTTCTGATACTTAGAGCATTTTAATAGAAAAGGTGTATTATTTGAATAGTACATTTGAGTTCTATGGTCCCATCATCCCAAGTTTTTGGTTTATAAATGTCAGTCTCTATAATATATTGATATTATTAATTCAAAAACTCATGTATACATAACTGTAATTCAGCAGTACTTGCGATTATATAGTATCTGGAAATTCTGAAGTATGATTTGTTGAATTTTGTTGATCTATGCACAACAGAGGACAAGGGTGTTCAAGACAGTAAATGTAAGAGCAGTGCCCCCCCTCCCCATACACACACACCAGGTGCTAGAGTCAGAGCACCTCATCTTTACACAAGGTTCAGTGCAAACAAAACACTCTCCCCACTGGGTTGGCTTAACAAAAGCATTTAAATTTTTATTTAAAGGCCATAAAGATTTAGAATTTTAAAATAAAACTCCCAAGTATACAAAGCATCCAGGTCTTTCCTGGTTTTTAGTAACAGGAACCAGGAATTCTTGGAGAAATGGCTGATTCTAGAACTGGGGTATAAAATACACAAGATGAGCTGAGTGCATCTTGAAGTGCCAGAAAGTAAGAAAGTGTCACAAAATGCTGCTTTATGTCAAAGGGACACAAAAGTTCCCAGTGGCCAAAGATGGAACAATTTGAGTAATAAAGTAGCAAAGGATTATAACCCAATTTATAAATGAATGTTTCTGAGTCCATGCTTTAGCAATGGTTGATGAATAAATACATAGGAGAGTATAGGCAAATATCCTGTGCAGAAAATTATAAATAATTTAGGTAAGGTGGAACATGACTCCCTGTGCCTTAAGTGGGGGCTGTTCATGGTGACTTCCTCCCTAGGAGAATTGTACAGAAAGGGGTGGTAGAAAACAACTTTATGGTGGAGAAAACTAACAGACACTACTTCAGCCAGGTGACCAAGGTGAACAACAACAATGATAAATCATGTTGATAGAGTAATCCTCAAAACTTTCAAGGTCATCACAAACAAGGAAAGCCTGGGAAACTGTCCCAAAGAAGAGGGAGCTAAGAAGGTATGGTGAATAAATGTAATGTGGTATCTTGGATGGGATCTTAAAACTAAAAAAGGACACTAAGTAAAAACTAAGGAAAACTTAATAAATTGTGATTAGTTAGTAAAACTTTAACAAATTACTAATTGGAGAAGCTAGGTATAGGCAATATAGAAAGTCAGTATTATCTTTGCCATAATTTTTTAAATCTAAAACTATTCCAAAATGAGATGTTTATTGCTAAAGAATAATGTGGAAGTGAATAAAAATATATCAATGAACTAGAGTAGACTCAAGTAAAATAGAAATCTAGTGCATTTTCAAGGATATATTAAAAATTAGTGAAGAAAAATTATATCTTACAATAACTTGTGTTTACAAAACTAAACTCTTACACCATCCTAGTATAAAATGCTTTCAGAATGATGAAGTGATATGCATTATTTCTTAACAATGGAAATGACAATACTAAAATCTTTGCCACTGTGCAGTGGCTTAATAGGAACTGTTACATGCTTACCTAGTGGCATGAACAATAATGAAGAACCAGACTTAAAGTTGTATTGTGAGATTTCCATTTTTCAGTATAGGTGATTCAGCAGAAGGCTGAGCCTACATGCTCTTTCAGTGAACTGACCACTCCCTTCAAGGTCATTTTAGAATACTGTTTTATGGCTAACTTTGAAATAATTATCCAGGCCCTGCTTGGTTTCCTCTGAAATGCTGCTGCATGCACTTACCACACATTTGTAGGACAAATGCAAAGATTACAAGATGGCTTACCTTTTGACACTAATTTCATGTTGCAAAAACCTACCCCTGTAGCCCAGAAGCCTGCAATTCTGCCGGCCTGCTTTACAGAGTGCCCTGTGGACATTTGTTACCAGTGTATAGATCACGTAAAACCTATACCAGAATCTGCTACTCTGATTATAATCATCACAGCTATTGCTACCGTGTTAGTCTCTTCTACAGATTTCTAGATAGCTTAAGATACAGACATCTGTGGAAAACTTTATTCAGTTCTTGGCGAGCCAAAAAGTTGGAATTGGCTCTCTGCGCCTCCTGTTCGCCGGAAAGCCACATCTAGTCTCCCATCGCGAGCTACATCCCTGAGACACCATGGGGAAGGTGAAGGTCGGAGTTAACGGATTTGGTCGTATTGGGCGCCTGGTCACCAGGGCTGCATTTAACTCTGGTAAAGTGGATATTGTCGCCATCAATGATCCCTTCATTGACCTCAACTACATGGTCTACATGTTCCAGTATGATTCCACCCACGGCAAATTCCATGGCACTGTCAAGGCTGAGAACGGGAAGCTTGTTATCAATGGCAATCCCATCACCATCTTCCAGGAGCGAGATCCCTCCAAAATCAAGTGGGGCGATGCTGGTGCTGAGTACGTGGTGGAGTCCACTGGCATCTTCACCACCATGGAAAAGGCTGGGGCTCACTTGCAGGGCGGAGCCAAAAGGGTCATCATATCTGCCCCTTCTGCTGATGCCCCCATGTTCGTGATGGGCATGAACCATGAGAAGTATGACAACAGCCTCAAGATCGTCAGCAATGCCTCCTGCACCACCAACTGCTTAGCGCCCCTGGCCAAGGTCATCCATGACAACTTTGGTATCGTGGAAGGACTCATGACCACTGTCCACGCCATCACTGCCACCCAGAAGACCGTGGATGGACCCTCCGGGAAACTGTGGCGTGTTGGCCGTGGGGCTTTCCAGAACATCATCCCTGCCTCTACTGGAGCTGCCAAGGCCGTGGGCAAGGTCATCCCTGAGCTGAACGGGAAGCTCACTGGCATGGCCTTCCGTGTCCCCACTGCCAACGTGTCAGTGGTGGACCTGATCTGCCGTCTGGAAAAACCTGCCAAATATGATGACATCAAGAAGGTGGTGAAGCAGGCATCGGAGGGCCCCCTCAAGGGCATCCTGGGATACACTGAGCACCAGGTGGTGTCCTCTGACTTCAACAGCGACACCCATTCTTCCACCTTTGATGCTGGGGCTGGCATTGCCCTCAACGACCACTTTGTCAAGCTCATTTCCTGGTATGACAATGCATTTGGCTACAGCAACAGGGTGGTGGACCTCATGTCCCACATGGCCTCCAAGGAGTAAGACCCCTGGACCACCAGCCCCAGCGAGAGCACGAGAGGAAGAGAGGCCCTCACTGCTGGGGAGTCCCTGCCACAGAGTCCCCCACCACACTGAATTGCCCCTCCTCACAGTTTCCATGCAGACCCCTTGAAGAGGGAGGGGCCTAGGGAGCCCCACCTTGTCGTGTACCATCAATAAAGCCCCCTGTGCTCAGCCAAAAAAAAAAAAAAAAAAAAGTTGAAATTAAGATGCAGGTATTTGTGAAGAATAACTTTAGGGAAACTATTTTGGAAATTAAGTTATACAATTTATCCTCAGTGAAAAACATTTATAAAGAAATAGGATAGTAATTTTAACTAGGAAAATTTCAAAATATAATCATCAAACTAGGGTCACTAATAGCATTCTTAATTGAAGCTGACAAGTAGTGGTCTCAATAAATCACAGTGAGACTTTGAATCCATAACTTAAACTGAACACTGTAATTATTTTTAGTATAAGCAGATAATTTCTGTATTTCTGACTTCGAACTTTCCCATTATCAATTACCAGTGGGAAAAAATGGCTTACTTGGCATACTAATTAAGGAACTATGATTAACCGTAAAAGACAAAGTTCTATTCTGTTTTTTAAACATTTTGGAACAAATAGAATCCTCTTGCTGACAAAGACTGTTTCTTCTCATGTCTGACTTTCAAACACACAAGTGTGAAATTTGAAGGTTTTTTAAATACTGGTTTTATAGTTCATATAAGATTTTTGGAAAATGAAGGGCTCTTGATTCAGATAAAATGGCCTTAACTTCCTAGAGAAGAATTTCCTGACAACGTGGCTGAAGTGAGATACAAATGTTAGAAGAATGCTTTTATTTGAATTTTTAGCAAATAGTTTCAATTACTTTAAATATGACCTACTTGAAAGTATTATTTGTTTTTTAATACTACTTTTTATGTGTAGATATAAGCCTGCTTGAAGCTAGTAAAGTGTTTGAGAAATAATGGCAAGATTCTCGTAAATTGCCTCAACTTCATGACACATGCTGATGGGGATTAAAAAAAAAACTTGAAATTCATAAACAAGAAATTGTATTACTTTTTGATGCAAATTGTTTTTAGATAGATGTTAAGCTACAGTGGTTTATATCTGTTAATAAAATTTTATTTTCCAAGAAAATTCCGTATCAAGTAGATATTGTATAGATTATCAGATACTCAAAGGAATTACCAAGTGATAACAAGAAATCCATTTTCATTTTATTTGTATAAATTTGGGGGTACAAGTGCAGTTTTGATATATGGATATATTGTGCAGTGGTGAAGTCTGAAGAAACCCACTTTCTAAAGTTTAATAAGAGTGTCACTTCTCCTTATCTGAGAGAGTATCTGTACCACTGCCTCAGGATAGAAAATTTCAAAAAATCCTTTAGTTTTATGAGACCCGTGTGAGGAGATCCTTTTTTTGTATGTTTCAGAATCAGCTGATATCAAATCATTTTGCAGCATTCAGGGAGTATTTGTCATTTTTAAAAGCTCAAACATACAAAATGATACAGAAAAAGTAACAGTAGTTCTACTGAAACCTTTCTATAGTTCTGCAATAAGAATAGGAAGTGTATTAGTGCAAAAAGTGCTCCCTGCAGCCCTGTGAACTGTCCTGTCCCTTTAACCAAAGAAGAAACAGACATACTTTGAACCTCAGTGCATGCTGTTAACAACTAGGGCACCGTACAAGTTTTCACCTAAGTCCTGAAGCTAATTACCAAACATATATTCACTTAACATAGATGACAGCCATATGCTGTCTTTTCCCTGAGGCCTTTCTTTAAAGACTTGGAAAATGAAATGTAACAACAATAAAAGGTAGTATAATTTTCAGTACTCAAGAAAGTAATCCTACTAATAATCTAAAAAATAAAATATGTTGTCACAGAAAAAGTATTCGACAATATTCAAAGACATTCATGATAAAAACTATGAGACAAGAAAGAATACGTGGGAACTTCCTCAACTTGATAAAGAACATCTGCAGAAGCCTATGGCTACATCACGCTTAAGATAAAAACTGATGCTTTCTCCATAGACTGGGAACAAGGAAAGCTTTCCTGCTCTCCATGCTGTGCAGGACAGTAAAGGAAGCTCTGCTATCACAGTAAGGCAAGGAAGAGAAATAAAAGACATACAGATTGGAAAGCAATGAATAAAACTGCCCATTTTTTGAAGGCGACATAATTGTCTATATTTTAAAGATCCCAAAGACTTCTAAAATTATATGGAAGGAGAGACAACTCTCATAAAATACATATAAAAGGAACAAACTTCAACAAAATAATGTCCACTTACGAAAAGCCCACAGCTAATATCATAATCCATGAAGAAAAACTTCAGGCTTTTTCTCTAAGATCTGGTACAAGGAAAGGATGTGCAGCCTTGCCAGTTCTATTGAACACAGCACTGGAAGTCATACCCAGAGAAATCAGAGAAAAAGAAACAAAAAACATCCAAATCAGAATTACCTCTGTTGGCAGATGACATGATCCTATATGGAGAAAACCCTAAGACTCCATTTAAAAACTGTTAGGATAAATAAATGAATTCAGTGAAGATACAGAATACGAGGATCAACATACAAAAATTAGTAGCATTTATTTTCACCAACAACATACAACTCAAAATGAATTATTTCTTATTTTATTTTTTTGAAATGGAGTCTTGCTTTGTTGCCCAAGCTGGAGTGCAGTGGCACGATCTCGACTCACTGCAACCTCTGCCCTTGGGTTCAAGCAATTCTCTGCCTCAGCCTCCCTCAAAAAGGAAATGTTTTAAAATAAGCCCATCTACAATTGCATTAAAAAAGAATAAAATACCTAGGAGTAAATTTAACCAAGGAGGTAATAACTCTGTACACAGAAAACAATCAAACACTGATGGTTTCACGTGTTACTCTTTCATGAATCCTAGCAGATGACAAAAAGACCCCCGGCTCAGAGGAAAAGAAATTTTTTTTCCCTAAGTCTCAGAGAGGCAATGTGATTAGCCCAGATGGATACCCACACAGGCAGTGGGTTTGTGTCACAGTTGCAGATCCCACAACCAGAAATTAGGCCCATTTTGAACAAGCAGCACTCATTGCAACAAGCAGCAAACAAGCCAACCCCCTTACCTCCCGGGAGTGACGAGTTACCTGGTAGTCACACTTGATCTACTTTGTGGCCTTTGTGACTCCATAGAGAAACACAGTATCAGGGTGCAGAGAGGCACTGCAGTGTAACATTACTGTCATAGTTCTAACATTTCATTGGGAGAGGAATGGGCCCAGAGCCCCCATGCTGCTAGCTGGGTGTACCCAACTGTTGGTGTTTCATGTTTGAAATTTTACTTTGTTCTTGTTTTATCGTTGGGATCCTGCCCATCTTTTGCTATGTATTCATTAATTAATATTTATTGAGCACCCTGTATGTACCAAGCACTGTTCAATGCCCCGGCATGGATTAAAGATTTTTAAAATGATTAAAAGTCAATTACTACAAAAAACAGTAAGATCAGGATTTTTATATCTGAATTCTACTTAAAAGCTAATGATGCCTTTTTAAATATTTGAAACTATTAAAATTCATAAAAAAGGAGTATGATCTAATTTATTTTATGAAGCCAGCATAGTAACATCTGATATTATTGTTTTAATATATTTTTAGCTTTAACTTTAAAAATTAACAAAAAGCTACAGCAATATACCATAGCAGCAAAAGGTAAACATTCAGGAGGGATTTAATAAGAAGGGTACTATATAAAGGGAAATAACAAGTCTTATTTAAAAACATAAAACAGATTATTTCCTTGGATATAAAAACATAATATTAAATTATAAAATTCTCCTATTTTAACAGTGCATTTTGGTATAGTTCCTACTTGGCTGTCAACAAAATTTTACTTTTGGAGTAGGAAAAATTATTTAAAATTTATATGATATAATATCTATGAATAAACGAAGACAATATGTTAAAGTCTAAAAAGAATTCAAAGAAAATTTGGAAAACTGTATGCATAACCTAGAGATTGGACAGATTTTCTTTATAAAGACAAACGTTCCAGAACTGTAAAACACAAAGACTGATATATCTGAGCCTAAAGACTCAAACAGCTCTCCTACAGTGAAAGATTCACAAGCATAGTTACTACACAAATTAGAGTTTTAGAGTAATATTGGAAATGCAGGTAACAGATAAAATCTGAAAAACTGTAATGTGGAAAAAGTTCTTATAAAGTGACAAGGAGAAAATGTTAAAGTTATGCAAAGATTATGACTAAGCAATTCACATTTTTATAAATACAAATGGCAAATTATTATTATACTTTAATTTCTGGGGTACATGTGCAGATCTTGCAGGATTGTTACATAGGTATACACTTGCCATGGTGGTTTGCTGCCTACACCCGCCTGTCACCTACATTAGGTACTTCTCCCAATGTTATCCCTCCCCAATCTCCCCACCCCCTGCAATCCCTCCCCTAGCACCTCACCCCACAACAGACCCCATTGTGTGATATTCCCCTCCCTGTGTCTATGTGTTATTGTTCAACAACTGCCTATGAGTGAGAACATGCAGTGTTTGGTTTTCTGTTCTTGCATCAGTTTGCTGAGAATGATGGTTTCCAGATTCATCCATGTCCCTGCAAAAGACATGAACTCATCCTTTTTTATGGCTGCATAGTATTCCATAGTGTTTATGTGCCACATTTTCTTTATCCAGTCTATCCTTGATGGGCATTTGGGTTGGTTCCAGGTCTTTGCTATTGTGAACAGTGCCGCAGTGAACATACGTGTGCATATGTCTTATAATAGAACAATTTGTAATCCTTTGGATATATACCCAGTAATGGGATTGCTGGGTCAAATGGTATTTTTATTTCTAGATCCTTGAGGAATCACCACACTGTCTTCCACAATGGTTGAACTAATTTACACTCCCCCCAACAGTGTAAAAGTGTTCCTATTTCTCCACATCGTCTCCAGCATCTGTTGTCTCCAGATTTTTTAATGATTGCCATTCTAACTGGCATGAGATGGCATCTCAATGTGGTTTTTGATTTGCATTTCTCTAATGACCAGTGATGACGAGCATTTGTTCATATGTTTTGTGGCTGCATAAATGTCTTCTTTTGAAAAGTGTCTGTTCATATCCTTTGCCCACTTTTTGATGGGTTTTTTTTTTCTTGTAAATCTTTTTAAGTTCTTTGTAGATTCTGGATATTAGCCCTTTGTCAGATGGGTAGCTTGCAAAAAAATTTTCCCATTCTAATGATTGTTTCTTTTGCTGTGCTGAAGCTCTTAAGTTTAATTAGATCCCATTTGTCCTCTTTGGCTTTTGTTGCGATTGCTTTTGGTGTTTTAGTCATGAAGTCCTTGCCTATGCCTATGTCCTGAATGGTATTGCCCATGTTTTCTTCTAGGTTTTTTATGGTGTTAGATCTTATGTTTGAATCTTTAATCTATCTGGAGTTAATTTTGGTATAAGGTGTAAGAAAAGGGTCCAGTTTCAGCTTTCTGTACATGGCAAGCCAGTTTTTCCAACACCATTTATTAAACAGGGAGTCCTTTCCCCATTGCTTGTTTTTGCCCTGTTTTTCAAAGATCAGATGGTTGTACATGTGTGGCATTACTTCTTAGGGAGGCCTCTGTTCTGTTCCATTGGTCTATATCTGTTTTGGTGCCTGTAACATGCTGTTTTGATTACTGTAGCCTTGTACTATAGTTTGAAGTCAGGTAGCATGATGCCTCCAACTTTGTTCTTTTTGCTTAGGATTGTCTTGGCTATGCAGAATATTTCTTAGTTCTATATGAAATTTAAAATTGTTTTTTCTAGTTTTGTGAGGAAGATCAATGGTAGCTTCATGGGGATAGCATTTAATCTATAAATTACTTTGGGTGGTATGGCCATTTTCATGATACTGATTCTTCTTAACCATGAGCATGGAATGTTTTTCCATCTGTTTGTGTCCTCTCTTATTTCCTTGAGCAGTGGTTTGTAGTTCACCTTGAAGAGGTCCTTCACATCCTTTGTTAGCTGTAATCCTAGGTATTTTATTCTCTTTGTAGCAATTGTGAATGGGAGTTTGCTCATGATTTGGCTCTCTGGTTTTGGTATATAGGAGTGCTTGTGATTTCTGCACATTGATTTTGTATCCTGAGACTTTGCTGAAGTTGCTTATCAGCTTAAGGTGATTTGGGGCTGAGACGATGGGGTCTTCTAAATATACAATCTTGTCTTCTGCAAATAGAGACAATTTGACTTCCTCTTTCCTAATTGAATACGCTTTATTTGTTTTTCTTGCCTGATTGCTCTGGCTATAACTTCCAATACTATTTTGAATAGGAGTGGTGAGAGAGGGCATCCTCGTCTAGTGCCAGTTTTGAGAAGGAATGCTTCCAGTTTTGCCCATTCAGCATGATATTGGCTGTGGGTTTGTCATAAATAGCTTTTATTATTTTGTGATAGATTCCATTGATACCTAGTTTATTTAGAGTTTTTAGCATAAAGGGCTGTTGAATTTTATCAAAGGCCTTCTCTGTATCTATTGAGATAATTATGTGGTTTTTGTTTTTGGTTCTGTTTATGTGATGGATTACATTTATGGATTTGCATATGTTGAATCAGCCTTGTAGAAGTTGAATCCTTAAATAGACCGATAACGAGGTTTGAAGTTGAGGCAGCAATTAATAGCCTACCAACCCAAAAATGTGCAAGTCCAGATGGGTTCATAGCCAAATTCTACCAGATGTACAAAGAGGAACTAGTACCATTCCTCCTGAAACTATTGCAAACAATACAAAAAGAGAGAATTCTCTCTAACTCATTTTATGAGTTACAACATCATCCTGATACCAAAACCTGGCAGAGACACAACCAAAAAAGAAAATCATGGGCCAATACCCATGATGAACATTGATGCAAAAATCTTCACTAAAATACTGGCAAACCAAATGCAACAGCACATCAAAAAGCTTATCCATTATGATCAAGTAGGCAAAATCGTCTTTTAAGAAGACTTAAATTGTAAAATGGTTAGAGCTATAAAAATCAAAATAATAATGAGCATAAACCCAAGATTAAAAGGAACCCTCAGTTCAAGTTGTAAATATATTTAAAATCTTATAATTAAGTCTTTAATCTATTTTGATTTGATGTTTGGCTATGGTGTAAGATAAAGGTCTAATTTTATTATTTTCTATGTGAATTTCCAATTTTCCAACACTATTTGTTGAAAAGCTTATCCTTTGCCTACTGTGTGTTCTTGGCACCCCTGTTGAAGATCAGTGTACTATATGTGCGTGGATTCCTTTCTGGGCACTCTATTCTGTTCCATAGGTCTATATATCTGCCTTCATGCCAGTATTATACTGTTTTGACTATGGTAACCTTGTAATATATTTGAAATCAGTAAGTGTGATACCTCTAGCTTTTTTCCTGTTTCTCAAGAATGATTTGAATATTCATAGTCTTCTTTGCTTCCATATGAATTGTAGAGTTTTTTTCTATTTTCATTAAAAAAGTCATTGAAATTTTGGTAGGGATTGCATTGAATCTAAGGATTGTTTTGGGTAGGATGTTTTTCCATTTTTTGGTATCTTTTTGAATTTCTTTCATAAATGTTTATATTTTTAAGCATACAAATCTTTCACTTAACTTTTAGTTAAGTTTATTCCTAAGTATGTTATTCTTTATAACGTGGTATGGTAAAACTCCTAGAAGTAAACATAGGGAAAAATTATATGTCCTTGGTCTAGAAAAATGATTTCATGGATATAATACAGAAAACCCCGATAACAAATATAAAAATAGGCAAATGGAATTGTGTCAAACTAAAAAGCTTCTGTACAGCAAAGATATCAACAGAATGAAAAGGCAAACTACAGAATGAGGAAATCTCCCAAATGATCTACCTGATAAGTAGTTAATTTCCAGAATATATTAGGTATGTATACACCTCAATAGCCAATAAATAAATTATCCAATTCAAAAACGGAATAGACATCTTTCCAAAGAAGACGTAAGATACAGATGGTCAACAGATATATGAAAGGTGCTCTGAACATAACTAATTATTATAAAAATGTAGATCAAAACCACAATGAGTATTATGAATCTGTAAATCAAATCTGTCAGGATGGCTATTACAAGAAAACATAACAGATAAAAAGACAAGTGTCAGTGAGGATGTGGAGAAATTGGAACCCTAGTCTATTGTTAATGGGAATGCAAATTGATGCAGCTGTTGTAGAAAACAGTATAGAAGTTCCTCAAAACATCAAAAAGAGAATTACCATATGATCCAGCAATCCATTTTCTGAGTATTTATCCAAAATAATTAAAACCTGGATCTTAAAGAGATGTTAACACTCCTGTGTTTATTGCTGCACTATTCACAGTAGCCAAGACATGGAAACAACCTGTATGTTGATCAGTTGATGAATGGATAAAGAAAATGTGGAATATACATACAATAGAGTAGTGTTCAATCTTTAAAAAGAAGGAAATTCTGCAATTTCAACAACATGGATGAATTTTGAGAGCATTATGCTAAGTGAAATAAGCCAGTCACAAACAACGAGCAAACAAACACTGCATGATTTTACTTGTATCAGGTATCTAAAATAGTCAAAGTCGTAAACCTAAAGAATGGAATAGTAGTTGCCAGAAGGCAGGAGAAGGGGAATTCAGGAGCTAACCAATGGACATAAAGTATCAGTTAAGCAAGGTAAATAAGCTTTAGAGATCTGCTGTACAACATTGCACCTCTACTCATCAATAATGTATTGCCCTTTAAAAATTTTGTTAAGAGGGTAGATCTCATGTTAAGTGTTCTTATCACAATAAAATAAAATTTTAAGAAAGGGAAAAAATGAGTTATCACATTTATTTCCCATGAAAATGTAGGTAAATGTATATTCTCATAATGGCCAATAGGAATATGAATGATTTTCCTTAGTTTTTCAAGAAAACTGGCAATTGCTATTAAATAAACATGCATATCATTGATTCTATGAGCCTCTTTGGGAATATACCTCATATAAGCATACATACTAATACATGAGGATACAGGTTTAGGAACATTAAATACATTATGTATAATGGCAAAAAACTGGAAATGTATCCGTATCAAGAAAATAGTTGAGCATTTATGGTGTATCCTTATTCCATGAAACATTTTGCAGTCACTAAAAAGAATTCTAATTAAATCCTTTGAAAAGATTTCAATCAAACTTAATTCTTCAGGCAAAGCAACCAACCAAGAAGTATACAATAAGCATAGTCGGCCCTCCGCATCTGTGGATACTGCATCTTTGGAGTCAACCAACAGTGAATTGAAAATATTTTGGAAGAAAAATAACAATACACCAACAAAAAAACAATACAAGGCCGGGCGTGGTGGCTCAAGCCTGTAATCCCAGCACTTTGGGAGGCGGAGGCGGGTGGATCACGAGGTCAAGAGATCGAAACCATCCTGGTCAACATGGTGAAACCCCGTCTCTACTAAAAATACAAAAAATTAGCTGGGCATGGTGGTGCGTGCCTGTAAGCCCAGCTACTCAGGAGGCTGAGGCAGGAGAATTGCCTGAACCCAGGAGGCAGAGGTTGCGGTGAGCAGAGGTTGTGGTGAGCCGAGATCGCGCCATTGCACTCCAGCCTGGGTAACAAGAGTGAAACTCCGTCTCAAAAAGAAAAAAAAAAACCAAACACAATACAAATTAGGAAATACAGTATAACAACGATTAACATGGCATTTAAATTGTATTACATATTATAAATAATTAAGAGGTACTTTAAAGAATTTGAGAGGGTATATGCAAACACTACAGCATTTTATGTAAGAGATTTGAGAGTTGGGGAATAACTGGTATTTGAGAGGATTTTTAAACCAATCCCCCATGGATATTTAGGAGCAACTTTAATCACATATTTAAAGGAAACAGAAAGAGACAAACAAGACTTTTAACAACTGCCACCTAAGGTAAGGGAGGATGATGGTGAAGTGGATGGAAAAGGAAAATGGACGAAAAAGGAAAGGTAATACAACTGTTGTGTACCCGTAAAAATTAAAAATACAAAAAGAAAATAGAAGATAAAATGAACAAAAGAAAACACCAAGTATACAGTTTATTCCATTTACATGAAATTATTCATATGTTACTTTGTGCATAAATGTGTTCAGTTCTTTTAAGTAAGTTAATCATCAAGAAATGCAAATTAAAACTAAGTGAAGTGCATGGTGATGCATCTATCAGCATAACTAACATTTTTTATAAATTAGTGACACCACCATGTGCTTGTGAGGATGCAGAAAAACTAGATCTCTCATATGTTGCTGATTGGAAATGTAAAATGCTATAGTCTGGAAAATTGTTTGGCAGCTTCTTATAAAATTAAACATGCCATTACCATATAACCTAGAAATTATACTCTTAGGCATTTATCCCAGAAAAAGGGGGGGGGGGAAGCTTATGCACACACAACACGCACACGCACACACCTGTACCTGGATGTTCATACTAGCTTTGTTTGTAAGAGCCCCAAACTGGAAAGAACTCAGATGTCCTTGAACAAACTTTGGTATCTTCACACCATGAAATACTCTTCACCAGTACAAAAAAGAAGAAATTCTATGCAGCAACCTGGATCAATCTTAAGGGGATTACACTAAGCAACAAAAGGCACATCCAAAAATAGATACCAGGTGATTCTGTTTACATATTTTCAATGACAGATTTTAGAAATAGAGGACAGATTAGTAGTTGTGAAAAGTTAGGAATGGGGTTGGAAGTGTGAGGACAGGAAGGCTGTATGGTCGTTAAAATGTAACAGAGTTTCTATTGGAACTGTGCACCATCGATTGTGGTGGTACGTACGCAAGCCTACACAAGTGATAAATTATATAAAACTTACACACACATATATGTGTAAGTAAAACTGGGGAAATCAGAATAAGATCAGTGGACTATCAATGTCAATACCCTGGTTGTGATATTATACTACCATTTTGCAAAATGTGACCTTGGGGGAAACTGGACAAAGTGTGCACAGGATGTCTCTGTATCATTTCTCATAACTACATGTGAGTTTACAATCATCTCAGTAAAATTTTCAACAAAAAGTAAATTAGGTATATGTCTATGATCTGAAGGTTATCTGTAGTGTATTTTTAAATAAAAAAAAAAAAAACAGGATGGGAAGACAGTTGCAGAAAAACATGTTTCATATAATTCTCTTATGGTAAAAAGAAACTAAGTACAAAACCAGAAATAATTCTCAACCTGTGCCTGTGTGGCTTGTGCATTTTATGAGCACAAAGAGACTGTGTGTGCAAGGGGGCACTTGTGTGAGGATGCATGTGTGCAAGGATGCATATGTGTGTGTTACTCTAACATAAGGCCTTGCATGAGCTGCTCCCCTGCTTACCCCAGCCCAACACCAACACCTCACCCAACTGACTCCCACATTTTCTTCCATTTTCGGCGTAAGGGTATCCTGCTTTGTGCCTCCTCATGGTGCTTAGTGCCTCTGCTCCCCACTCTCATAGCACCCTAAAGCTGGGCTCTACACTGTCTGTTCAGGGTCTCTCTACTCTGCCAGGATTTATCTCAGTGGGGACATACCCATATTGGCTGGCTTACCCCTGTATTCCTAGCACCACATGCTAATAAAAATGCATTGAATTATAGATTAATATCTAAGTAAAATATGTATTTGCTTTATTATAATGATATATTTATTTTTTGTTTCAAAGAAAAAGATTTTTTGAGACAGGGTCTTGCTCTGTTGCCTAGGCTGAAGTGCAGTGGCATGATCACAGCTCACTGCAGCCTCTGCCTCCCTGACTCAGTCAACCCCCCTACCTGTTGTAGATGGGACTACAGCTGTGTGCCATTTTGCCCAGCTAATTTTTGTATTTTTTGTAGAGATGGGGTTTTGTTATGTTGCTCAGGCTGGTCTCAAACTCCTGGGCTCATGTGATCCACCCACCTCGGCCTCCCAAAGTCCTGGGATTACAGCCATGAGCCACAGTATCCGGCCTATTGCTTTATTCAAAACAAGTTTTTAAGACTTATTTAATAGTACCATGGGAAATATTTAAATTGCCAAACAAAAGATTGCTATCTGCTTGTGATAGTGAATGACCAGCGTGCTGTGTGCGTGTGTGTACATCTATGTGTAAAATCGGTTATGGCACACCAGGCCTGTTGCAGTAACTCAGCAAGTAAAACATCGCTGTATAGAAATGAGAAATTCCACGTTTTGCCTGTTCATTAAACAGAGAGCCCTTCTTTCTTTTTTTGAGTGTGTTCCAGTCTCAAGGCAATGGCTAGTAAATGAAAAAGGAAATGATGCTGATGTTAGAAACTCAAAGTTTGGTTAATATATTCTGCTTACCTTCCTTAAGAAAAACAAAAGAGGAAGAAAAGAGTGTAACTGTCAGCATATGCAACCTAAAAACTCACCTTCAAATAATTTTAACTCTGAATTACCTGTTTAATTTCCTAAATAGTTACATGAAGCATTGAATGCATTCCATAATATAATGAGGATATTTTTATAGGTTCTTCCATCCAAAATAAGTAATAGAATATGTTTCAACTGAATAAATCCTTCCACATGAAAAATTGTGAAAATGAATCTGTGTAAATTCCAAATCTCAATATATTTTTACATTTATAATTAATATTTTTAAGTTTTCTGAGTATTACCTTGTACCTGAAATACCTGGTTATCAGTTTATCACGTTTCAGTTTATTTAAATTTTATTTCTCAAATTCTATATCATTATTTCAAAGAGAACATTATTTACTAAAGTAACACCTTTTCCCCATAATGATTTGTGTTAGGCAATATATTTGTATCTTACAATATCATCACTAATTTTTCTAAACAATTTTTTTCAGAGGAGTCTCTGTAGTTTTCTGCTTCGCAGACTTGGCATAATCTTTCCTATCACAAGTCATCTAGGAAAGATGCTGTCAAAAATCATCCTTGAATTCAAAATGACAGGGAGTAGGCATACATTTCAGCCTTTCTTTCCATTGGCATTTTTCAGCTTTACTGAGGCATAATTGACAAGTAAAAATTCTGTTTATTTAAGGCATACAACTGGATGTTTCAATATATGTCTACTTTATAAAATGGTCATCACAAGCTAATTAAAATATCTGTCACTTCACATAATTATCACTTTATTTTCTATCTGTGTACATGTGTGTGTGTGTATGTGTGTGTGTGTTAAGAATACTTAAGATCTAACCTGTTGGCAAACAGATGCAATCACAAAACTTGTATTGGTTTCAATCTGTGGCATAGAACCTGTGAATAGAAATTTGTTTTGCATCTGTGTTAAAGCTCTAGGCACTAAACAAATAATTTGTACTTAGACATAGGTGAATGGAGTCTACTGTAAAGTCCAATTATTTATTAGCATTATAACATATATGAATATATAAAGAGTACATACACACACACACACACACACACACACACAGGTGTGTGTGTTATTTTACCAAAAATATTTTCACTTGTTTTTTTAAAAAGCATTTCTGTTTCCTTATTTGGAAATCCTTTTGAAGCATGTAGATTATATCCAATGGATTATAAACTGTTCTATTATAAAGACACGTGCACACATATGTTCATCACAGCACTTTTCAATAGCAAAAACCTGGAACCAACCCAAATGCCCATCGGTGATAGACTGGACAAGGAAAATGTGGCACATATACACCATGGAATACTATGCAGCCATAAGCAATGATGAGTTCATGTCCTTTGTAGGAACATGGATGAATCTGGAAACCATCATTCTCAGCAAACTGACACAGGAACAGAAAATCTAACACCGCATGTTCTCATAGGCGGGTGTTGAACAATGAGAACGCACAGACACAGAGAGGGGAGCATCACACACTGGGGTCTGTTGTGGGGGTAGGGGAGGGACAGCAGGGGATAGGGGGGTTGGGGAGGGATAACATGGGGAGAAATGCCTGATATAGATGACGGGGGGATGGAGGAGGCAGCAAACCACATTGCCATGTATGTGCCTATGCAACAATCCTGCATGATCTGCACATGTACCCCAGAACCTAAAGTGCAATAAAATAAGAGGAAAGGTCCCTCATATAAAAGTTGTATAGTTCAGGTACGCATCCCAGATTATAGAACTTTTCATCTTTATGGCCGAAAAGTTGATTTAATAAAAAGTAAGATAGTAAAACAACTAATAGATTTTATTGATGTTAGATCAGTAGTATAGTCAAATATGACTTCAAGTTGTTGCAAATATAGTTTATATAACCCAAAATAACAGCTGGTATATATCCAGGACAAAGGAGAACATCAATTTTATTGCATTTAAGAAGCCAACTTAGGTATGACATTAGAACCAGCCTAAATGCCCATCGATGATAGACTGGACAGGGAAAATGTGGCACATATACACCATGGAATATTATGCAGCCATCAAAAATGATGAGTTTGTGTCCTTTGTAGGGACATGGATGATCCTGGAAACCATCATTCTCAGCAAACTGACAGAAGAGCAGAAAATCAAACATGCAGTGTTAGATTTTCTGTTCCTGTGTCAGTTTGCTGAGAATGATGGTTTCCAGATTCATCCATGTTCCTACAAAGGACATGAACTCATCATTGCTTATGGCTGCATAGTATTCCATGGTGTATATGTGCCACATTTTCCTTGTCCAGTCTATCACCGTTGGGCATTTGGGTTGGTTCCAGGTTTTTGCTATTGAAAAGTGCTGTGATGAACACATGTTCTCACTCATAGGTGGGTGTTGAACAATGAGAACACATGGACACAGGGAGGGGAGCACTACACACTAGGGTCAGCTGGGGGGAAATAGGGGAGGGACGGTGGAGGGTGGGGAGCTGGGGAGAGATAGCAAGGGGAGAGATGCCAGATGTAGGTGAAGGGGAGGAAGGCAGCAAATCACACTGCCACGTGTGTACCTATGCAACAATCTTGCATGTTCTTCACATGTACCCCAAAACCTAAAATGCAATAAAATAAATAAATGGGGGAAAAGAAAAGAAAAATTATTCACCACTGCCACTCAGAGTTATATGATCTGTGGGCAAATATAATACTTCAGTTTCATGTGATGTCAGCCCAACACTTTTATGGACATTCCATTACTTTGGGAAACATTTCTGTTTACTGATTGTTCAATACAAAAGACAACTTGAACAAAGCTGGAACAACTTATATTTCTAGCTGACTCAGTCACTGTGGAATAGAATTGCTGGTTTATAACCATCTGCTTCTCAGCCATCCTGCTAAGAGATGTGGAAGAAATCATTAAAAACAGAATATGGTGGCCTTATGTGATCTGAAATGTATTGAGATTTTGAAGTTAATTTTTTAGAGAAAGTGGAATGCTGTATTGCAATGTCAATGTAATGAGACTTTAAATTTTTAATGCTCTTCACAAATTCACATTGAAGAAAAATACCAAACCTTAAGCTGCATACACCTCCATCAAAAGTTTACATTATTTGGTTGAAATTTGGGTATCGTGTTGTCAGATTGGCATAACAAACCAGAGACAGAGCTGATTTAAGCAAAGTTTAATGTGAGTAAACTACACTGCAGTATCCCACCTCTAATGCATATTGGATATTGGTGAAATGGGCATGTTCAGTGGAAAGTAGTTTCTGTTTGACACCAAGGTCATAACCAAGGTGAATTGATTTCATTTAGGATGAGTGTGGCTAACACATTTTTTTCAAAAGAACTTTTTGGCTTTGGGACATTGGAAATGTGAAAGGAATGAGTTCCCAGTGGGAGAAAAATATATAATTTAAGGATAGACAGTAAAGTGTGATATGCAAAATACTGATGTATCTGGTGTCATCACTCACTAAACACTGATGAACACTAGAAATTAATGGCATAAGAATAAAGTCCAGAAATCCAGTACATATCCTAAGAGGCTTTTCTTCCTGTTCCCTGCTTCAGTGGAGTTTTACAATCACACTGGTCTTGCTTTGTTTCCTTGCCTTTGAACTTCATGAAGAGTAGAAAGAGCTACCACTCTGCCCTGCATGTCATCCCAACGCCCCTCACCTGCAGCATGCCATGCTCATTGCTGGGCTGCCCAGGCCTGGTCTTCCCATCACTTTACACAATGAAACCCAAGCTGGCCCTGTGCCACTTCTCTAAGCCAACAAGTAGATGTTTCCAAAGGTTAACCAAGTTCCAGAGAATAACTTTAAAACTAACTACTAGATGTGCAAAAATTTAGAAACTACTTTTTTTTTAAGTTTTATGAGCAATTAACATAGAGTATCAGCTGGAAAATGGTTGTTGGGGAGTTGTCATTGTCATTCCTTATTTTTGTACATTAAGAAAATATAGTTCTGCTTTATTTGCAGAATTTGCATAAAGCATATTACCTTGCTGTCTCACTTCAGTTTTACCATATGCTACCCTGTTACACAGAATAGTGCTTTTTTAAGAAACTAAGCCCTCTATAATTGAGTACCAGACTTTTTGAAATCTTTGTAGCAAAAAAAAAAAAATTGGTTTGAATATTTTTATGCAGATAAACACAAAACCTTCTATTTGAAGTGTTGAATGAGGACTTAAAAATATTGTATATGTTTCTGAAAGTAGCAATCTGTCTTAATAAGCTGACAACAGTATCCAAGACTTTTAAATTTAAGCTTTCTAGAAAATGTTCTAAACAATTAATATCCAGTAGTAAAAAGACCTCAGGACTGAGTTTACTTTTTACCAACTTGTCCTTTATATATCCATATTTTAAAAAAAAAAAAAAAAAAAAGGAAGGCCAGGCACAGTGGCTCACGCTTTTAATCCTAGCATTTTGGGAGGCCAATGTGGGTGAATCACGAGGTCAGGCGTCCAAGACAAGCCTGAGCAACATGGTGAAACCCCGTATCTACTAAAAATACAAAAATTATCCTGGCATGGTCGTGCATGCCTGTAATCCCAGCTATTCAGGAGGCTGAGTCAGGACAATTGCTTGAACCCAGGAGACAGAGGTTGCAGTGATCCGAGATCGTGTCATTGCACTCCAACCTGTGTGAAAAAAAAATCACTACAGACTAGGAAGAAGTTTTTTTGTCTGTTTGTTTTTATTGTAATTTAGGTTCTGGGGTACATGTGTAGATCATGCAGGATTGTTGCATAGGTACATACATGGCAAGGTGGTTTGCTGCCTTCATCCCCCCATCACCTATATCTGGTATTTCTCCCCTCCTTATCCCTCCCCACCCAGCTGTCCCTCCCCTAGACCCTGCCTACTGACCGCAGTATGTGATGCTCCCCTCCCTGGAAGAAGTTTGTTAAATGCATTGTGCTCTGGTATCACAAAACAGAGTCTTAGGCTGGGAATGGTGGCTCACACCTGTAATTTCAGCACTTTAGGAGGCTGAGGTGGGAAGATAGATTGAGCCCAGGAGGTCAAGGCTGCTGTGAGCTGCAATTGTAACACTGCACTCCAGCTTGGATGAGAGAAACCGTGTAAAAACAGAAAGAGAAAGAGGGAGAAGAAAAAAGAGAGAGAAAGACAAACCAGAGCAATAGTATAAAATAAATTTGTTGTGGGTTGATTTGTGTCCCCACAAAATACGCGTTCAGGTCCTAACCTCCAGTACCTGTGCATGTGACCTTATGCAGTAGTAGGGTGTTTTAGATGTCATCAAGTCAAGATGAGTTTATACCAGTTTAGTGTCGGCCCTAAATACAAGGACTATATATCTTTGAGACAAAAGAGGGAAATATTTGGATACAGAAACACAGAGGAAACATGGAAAGAAGAAAGTCACATGGAGTTGGAAAGAGGCAGCTACAACTAAGAAATGTCAAGCCTTGCCATCAACCACCAGGAGACAGGCATGGGAAAGATTCTCCCTTAGCCCCTCCAGAAGAAGCCAACCCTGCTGACTCCTGCACTTAGAAATTCCAGCCCAGAGAACTGTGACAGAATACATTTCTGTTGCTTTAAACCACTCAGTTTGTGATCATTTTTACGGTAGTCCTAGGAAACTAATACAGAGCTCTTCCAAATCAAGGTTAAAAATTGTCACTTCTGGAGGACTAAATGGCTTCCAGCAGGTAGGTGCGTGGAAAAAGGCATGCTGTGTATAAAGGCAAACAAGAAATGATGAAATTCTTCTGTGTTTTTTAAAGAAACAGGTTTAGAGGCAGGGGCAGAAGAGTGGAGACAGCTAAGAAGGTTTTAAGAGTTTTGTATTAGTCCATTTTCATGCTGCTGATAAAGACATACCTAAGACTGGGTAACTTATAAAGAAAAGAGGTTTTTAATGGACTCATGGTTCCACGTGGCTGGGGAGGCCTCACAATCGTGGCAGACAGTGAAAGGCACATCTTACATGACAGCAAACAAGAGAATGAGGGCCATCCAAAAGGCGATTCCCCTTATAAAACCATCAGGTCTTGTGAGACGCATTCACTACCATGAGAATAGCACTACAGTATGTGGGAAACCGCCCCCATGATTCAGTTATCTCCCACCAGCTCCCTCCCACAACACATGGGAATTAGGGGAGCTGCAATTCAAGATGAGATTTCGGTGAGGACACAGCCAAACCATATCAGGTTTGGACTTTGTTTCGGATGCAAGTGGTTCAAACAAAAATTATTTATTTTTAAATAAAAATGATTTTTTTCTGATCATCAAAGTGATACAGAACTTCTGTCTCCAAAAATGAGGTCAATGTTATATACCAAAAAAAAAAAAAAAAAAAAAAAAAAAAAAAAAAAAAAAAAAAAAAAAAAAAAAAAAAAAAAAATTACACAACACAAAATGCCTAAAATCCAGTCCTAAGTAAAATATAACAAATATTTTAATGCCTAATTCAACTTACAAGAAAGAAGGGAGATGCTACAAAAAACGAAATGGAGAGAACATTTTGAAACAAAATGGAGTGGACTGGAGAGAAAGCAAGTAAAGCCAAAGAGGAGTAAGTTGGACCTGCGAGCCTGGGCTCATCCCAGAGGAACATGGAGCACAACACGCGTGCCTTTCACGATTGTGACTGTAGACCAGGAGGGAGTGCCTGGAGCGTCTATAGCTTGAGAACAGAATTGAAAGCTTTCCGTTAGAACTGATTGAAGAAAAAAAACAAATCCAAACAGAGGAAAATAACTAGACTGCTGTTTCCAAGACAGGCTTCTGTGAACGGGTCAATCCCACATACCTGGCTGATACTTTTATGTCACCACACCACCTCCATGATCATGGGTGTCCAGACCCATGCTAAAGAATTCCCTTAAAATGACTCAGGAGTTGTAATTCGCCTTCAGCACTACATGCCTCTTAGAATTCCCACATGCAATTTCTAAAATGTGGATTTACCAGGAGTGATGACCAACATCGTGAGTAAACAAGCACCTTGAGTAGAAGTTAGAGCACAAATTCACTGCAGTGCTTCATATAAAACAGAAAACTTAATGAACCAATTATCCACTGTTATTGATATAGGATACAAAATGATTTGCATCAATTAAAACTGATGATGTAAATTTGTATTTATTGACTTGAAAAGATGTACATGGTAAATTAAGTGAAAAATCTCATTGGATAATGTGCACCATGAAGTTATCCTGGTGTTGTGAACATGTGTTTAAACATATACATGCACACATATGTACAAATATACACGCAAGTATATGTTATGAAACATGAGGTACTGAAAATGTGTATTAATGATTGTGTCTTAGTAAGAAAATATCAAGGAGTAGTAAGTGATGTTTCCTTTATATTTTTATATTCTAAAAGTTAATTAGTATGTGTTTTTTGTATTTTATGTACATAGACAACAAATAATATTACAAACCCTGGTGAAACTACCAACCACCTTAATAAATATAACACAGTATAAATATGTGATGTATGTTTTAATACAATTATATCAATCCCTAAAATTATATTTCAATGCTTTACATGCTTTCTTTAGTAGACATTTGTGATTTTACTCACATGGTAATATGTATTTTTAAATTGCTTTGCATGTTTTGAAATGTATATTAATGAGTTTCATACTCCATTCTTTGGCAAGTTGCCATTTTTGCTCTCCAGGTTGTGTGTGTGAACATCTTCCACTTTGATACATGTCACCCTACTTTATATCATTCCGCAATTACACTAGGCTATATTTTTGATAGCTAAAATGTCAATTCACTCAAAGTTTGCATCCATCAGTATAATTACATGGTTCTTTTCCTTTAAGGAATTAATAGGCTGAAATATATTAATATGAATACATTTCCTGATATTTAACCTTTGAGAGGAAAGGTCATGGATAAGAGCATACCCTGCAGCCAGACTGAGTTCTAATTACCCCTCTCTGCACCTCTGATTCCCCGTATGTGAATGGGGCCATAGTATCAAAAGTACAATGCCTGGCATTTGATAAACAGTAGTTAATATAATCATATTTATATGTCAATAATGAATAGTCTTAAAGCATTATTCTTAATGTACTTGTAAATTCAAATTCTGAAACATGGAGGTTTTCCAGTCATATTCATGACTGAGGCACACCTGTAAACTTTGTGTGCTTTCCTACTCAAGTTTCGGCATCAGGACATTGTGTTTTATGTACAAGGAATTTCAAAGTGTTTCTGTCTGTAAGCACTACCGCAGTTTAAATAACAAATGAAATGTTATTTTCATGTTGCTTTGAAACCACCTTAGCCTAGTACATTTTTGAGGTGTATTTTTTTACAAATTTAATGCTCACTCAGGCATTTCATATCTACTTGAATGCATTCTGGTTGAATGCATTCTGATTTTTCTGGAACACTCTTCCATCCTGAATTTGGGGTTCCCTTGTACAGTGAACTGGACAAGATCATACATCTAGCCCCAACTGCCTGGGTTTAAATCCTGCCTCCCCATGTCCTAGTGATATGTTTGGGAGAAAGTGACTTTATCTCCATAAGGCTTTGCCTTGACATTTTTAAAAGGATAATTATAGAACATTCTAAAATTGTTACTGACTCAGACTTAGTAAGTACTCTGTCAGTGTCAGCTATTATTACTATATTTGTTACTTTAATTTCCTTTTATTCAAATATGCTTTCTCATTACTAATAGCATGTACTTGTATTTCCTTCTTCTTCTCTTTTAAAATTATATAAGATCTATAGGAATATATATATATATATATATATATATATATTGCTGTTTTGTTTTGCCAAACATGTGAGGAAACAAGAGGAAGGACTGAGGAAATTGACTTTGCAAGGAAGCAATTCTAATGGCTAAGGAGTTTAAGCTGGATGAGGAGGGCAGTGAGGTCATGGGGGTAACTGAATTGAAATGGTGGGATTCACAGTGGTCGATCCTGATGGAGTTAAAAGAGTGCTGAAACTGAGATACTCAATGGAGTAAACTGGAATGACAGGAGGCATTTCAACGGGACTTTATGAAAATAGCTTTAGTGAGAAATGAGAACTTTGATTATTTGGATATCTTTTTTATGGAACATAGTTAATTCCTGAATAATAAAAATGATGCCTGACAAAAGACACACAAAAAACATTTACCGTTGCTGATTGCAGTGTTCTGAAAAAGAAAAACATGAACTTACAGTGTATTTTAAATAATGTAATTAAAAGTTCATTCTGATATATGTATTGTGCTTGCTTGGGAAGGTTTAATTTTTAGAAAGAAATATAGTAATCTAATTTTGTGACTTATAAATACTGTTTATACAGTAACAGATTTTGTGTTGATTTCCCTTTTGAATTTTCAGTTTCTACAGATTCAAATGCCAGAAGTATGTAATACCCAAAGTATCTGACTCTGTGCTAAGAAAGACCATATAGGAAATCCTGTTTAATTTTCAAAAGAAATTCTTTCTGTTTATTGTGTTTTCCAGGCGCACATCTTATTAGCTTATAAGCTCATTGCCTTATCTTTATTACTTTCTCCATCCCCATAAAGAGAGAAAATAGAGACTAGAGAATTCTATATAAGTTCACAGTTTGATAACCTTTGCTCCTGTGAATTCAAGCTTTGTATTGTGGAAGCACATCACATTGACATCTGCAGTATTTATTTGTTTTGATAACTATTATTTCTTGGGAAGAGTATACCACAAAGCTGCCTCTTAATTTCTGCAGCCGAAAGCATTTTTCTTTAGTGTGACAGCAGAAAGGCTGTGAAATAAGCAATGGGATTTTGTGTTTAAGTATACTGTTGCCATTTGCTTCAAGCTATATATTTCTGTCTTTAAATGTACTACTTCTAAGAACATAGCTGTAGTTTGCTAAATTGTACTGACTTTGTTTATAAATAGTGAGGCAGATGTCAGCAGAAAATTAGATTTAATGCAGGTCACCATGGCCTCCTTAGATAAAGAACTTGGAGGTATTGAATGGAAATTGCAGAGTGACACAAAGAAAATTGAGACTCAGAGATCTGAACCACTGGTAGGTGCAACAGTATTATTATTGTCTAAGGCATATGAATGTGAAACTTTAAAATAATTATTGATCCTCTCAAAAATTTCAGAAAGATAAGGATTTATAGGAATGTACCTGACTGGGAAGAGAAAAAGAAAATTGCTTGTGTTTACCACTACCACTCCTGAATCATATGGGAGTGAAATAAAGCCATTTGAGTTGGAATTGCCATTTCGCTATTTCCACATGATATGGTTTGGCTCTGTATCCCCACCCAAATCTCATGTTGAGTTGTCACCCTCAGTGTTGGAGCAGGGGCCTGGTGGGACGTGATTGAATCATGGGGGTGAACTTCCCCCATACTGTTCTCATGATAGAGTTCTCAGGAGATCTTGTTGTTTGAAAGTGTGTAGCATTAATCCCTTTACTCTGTCTCTCTCTCCTACTGGCCATGTAAAGATGTGCCGGCTTCCCCTTCACCTTCTGTCATTATTGTAAGTTTCATGAGGCCTCCCTAGAAGCAGAAGCTTGTAAAGCTCGAAGAACCATGAGCTGATTAAACCTCTTTTCTTGACAGATTACCCAAATTCAGGTAGTTCTTTACAGCATTGAAAGAATAGACTAATACACCACACTTTGTTTTTACACTACATAATTATTTGTGGACACTTCATCCATTACATTCAAGAAAATTTTCTAGTGAATGAAAAAAGATGATAAAATCTACCTAAAAAATAACAAAGAAGGTAAAATTCAACTTCATTCTAAATAATTAATTGAACATCTGTATTGTCTGAATGCTACTGGCTCATAATGTGCATAATCACATTTTCAAGAAAAATTATTTGTCTTCTAAGAAAGTAAGGTGCTATCTTCTAAGAAAGTAAGGGGACTGGAAACAGAGATCTAACCCAGCTAACTGTTAGCTCCATGACTTTGGGCAAACTTCTAAATTCCTCTAATGGTTGTTACTAATATTTATTGAATGCTACTGTGTTTCTCTTACTGTGTCCTACACTTTGAACTCATTTGAATCTCATAATCATTCTCACAACACTCTTATAATGTCATTATTTTCACTTTAGGAGGATGAAACAAAAACACAGAAAGATTACAATCACATAATTAATAAGTGCTAGAGCCAGGATGTGAATTGAGAGAGTATTACCCAGAACCTCTACTTGTAGCTGCTATACTGCATACCTTCACCTTTCATGTTTTCTTATGCAGAAAGGAGTAATTATAGTGCTGGTAACAAGTAGACATGATAGACATAAATCCTTTGGCACCAAGTAAAACTTTAGTGAATGGTAACGATCAGTATTAAGGCTTCACAAAACTTTCTCTTCTATTGATTTTTTGACATAAAGTAAGGAACAATGAACAATACTTCTTTACTTCGGGAGTTCTAGTGTTTAATAAATCTAAAAACAATTTAGAAATTATTCATTTAATTTATTGGACCCTAAAATTGTCTTCCTCTTTCCAAAACCCATCTATAAAGAGGTTAGTTTTAAAACATTTTATTATCACATCGTCATTCTCATTATCAATCATCTTATCATCTGTTTATGTCAAATAGATTTAGCAGCTCATAATAATTTTTGATCCTATCACAGTTGAAAATGGCAAGTATTTAAAGTATTTATAAGATATAGCAAAATTTTGCAGCAACTTTTATAAAACCCGCTAGCAGCATGTTTATGTTTAAAATTGTGTTCCTCTGTAATTTAAAAACAGTAATTCATTGTATTTTTCTGTAATCAGATAAAAGGAAAAAGTAATTATAGTCTCACTGCTAAAAACTGTGTAGTGTCATTTTTCACAAATATAAAATTTGTCCCTTTAGTCATTTGACCATCCCATTTGATCTGTAAATGGCATACAATTAGCTGAGCAAAAGCTTAGCCAGAGATGGATTTCATGAGAGTATTACTTCCTTGTTCTTTTTAGCAGCCAGATTTTTGAATTAATTAATGAATTCTTATATGTACGAGGCCGTTTTTTAAGTTAGCAATACCATTTTTGTTTACTATTGAATTTATAATGAATCTTGGCTTTGGAACCATTTTATCATACGTGTTAGAAGCGAATTCCTTCCTAATTTGTATGTATAGGATCATGTTTTGTATATTCTTTTACTTTATGCTGCAGGAGTTATACCAAAACGTATTGTTTTTTTTTTCTTTACATGCTTTCCCAAGCATTTTGAAGATTAATGTTATTTTAAAGTACCTGTATGCCCTGCTGTACTGGGTATCACCTATAAATTTGTATTAAGTAGCACTATGAAAGTATTTATGAGAATATATTGAAAGTTGAAACACATTCTAGAACAACTTAACTTGGTTACTGTACCGAAGATCTAAAGACTAGTTTTCTCTAGCATCTTCCATGTCCTTACTACATAGGTGACTCTTCAAAATGCCATTTAAAATGCTATAAAGCAATGCAGTAGGTGACCTAAGAATGCTGTAAACTCTTTATTAGTGTCAAGACCAAATTAAAATTCATTTAAGTTGATAAGTTGGAATTGTTTTATTACATTTTCATGAGATAACATCCTAAGAGGAGCATGTTTTATGGCCAGAGAGTAAGTTTGTTACATAAGAATTTGTCAAGGAAGTAAATATGTGGTTTGGTGAAATTCTCTGGTGATGCACCTTGTGAGGGTGACCTTCCCTGAAATTACCTTGGTTGAGACTTCTGCTTTTAAAGATATTTTACTGTAGCCCATACAAATAATAATGGACAACCTGTAACAAACTAGCATTGCAGTCAGATTTATCACGTCTGTTATTAATAATAAATATTTGTTTTTGCTCTGAAGGTACATAAAGTCAGAAGTTTTACAGTTTGGATCGAGATGCTCATCAAAGTTATGTCCTTACCCTCTCACAGAGACTGGGAAATAGCGACTCTGTCTTCTTGGATTACTGTATTTCAAACAGATTGTTCCCAGGCGCTTGGGAGAGACATTTCTGGCTTACAAAACTGGCAAAAGTTTTTAAAAAGATTTTTGTCTCAAAGAGGCAATTATAGTTACCAGTTTTCTACAGTAAATGCTCCAAGGAAAGGAAGGGATGGGGCCCCTGTTGTTAGGCTGTCTGGATCGCCAAGGACTGAGGAGAGAGAGGTCAGGCCTAGAGGTACCTAGGAAGTTTTTCTAAAAACTTACATATTTACTGTACGTAGTCAATATTCACATAAAATATTGGAAGACTAAGAGAAGATGTTCATAAACTCAGGTTTGGTCATTCTGAAACCTGTTTTTTGTTTCAACCTTTTAATGCATAAATATAATCTCAGTGATAATAAAGTTACTAAAAGTGTAGCTGATAAGTCTGTGTTTTCATGGGTAGAACCAGGGGAATTCTGAGATATGGGATAGAAAGAAATATAGCCCTATCCCTATACTCCTAGACAAAGTAAAGATCAACTCTGTATTAAAATTCATATCTGAGATGTATCTGACACCCAACTTTAGACAATGCCTAGTAACACTATTGATTACCAGGCAGAGAAACTTACCACTGCCTGTGCCCTTCCCACACTCCCCTGACTCCTTCAAACCCCTGCTCGGTCCATTCACATGTGCTTCTGTTGATGATGATTACCAGAGAAAAGAAAATATTCAGCTTTCTTCCTTTCTTTATTCATCAAGTCAAAAAATACATACTGAAGGTCAACCTTGTAAAAGTTTCATTCAAGACATTAGGAAGACAGCTGCAAACAAGTAAAGAAAAATCCATGCTGGCAAAAAGCTATAAGCTAAATGCCTATAACCCAGTGGAAACAGGCTAGAATATGCACAAGTAAGTAGAATGTTTAATAACTTCCTGATAAATGGTGCCAAGAAAATTGAGGCAGGAAAAACTGGTCTTAACCAAAGGAAAAGCACTTTCTCATATCTTCACGACAGGAGATAGTTTTACACTTTGGATTGAGATGCTCATCAAAGTTAGACCCTTACCCCTTCACAGAGACTGGGAAATAGCGGCACTGTCTTCTTGGATTACTTAGTGTTTCAAAGGGATGGTTCCCAGTTCTTTGAGAAAGACATTCCGGCTTGCAAAACTGGCAAAAGGTTTTAAAAAGATTTTTGTCTCAAAGAGGCAATTATAGTTACCAGTTTTCTATAGTAAATGCTCCAAGGAAGGAAAGGGATGGGGCCTCTGTGGTTAGGCTGCCTGGATTTACAAGGACTAGGGAGAGAGAGATCAGGCCTAGAAGTACCTAAGAAGTTTTTCTTTTTTCTTTTTCTTTTTTTTCCATTTTTATTGCGTTTTAGGTTTTGGGGTACATGTGAAGAACATGCAAAATTGTTGCATAGGTACACACGTGGCAGTGTGATTTGCTGCCTTCCTCCCCATCACCTACATCTGGCATCTCTCCCCTTGCTACCTCTTCCCAACTCCCCACCTCCCACCATCCCTCCCCTATTTCCCCCCAACTGACCCCAGTGTGTAGTGCTCCCCTCCCTGTGTCCATGTGTTCTCATTGTTCAACACCCCCCTATGAGTGAGAACATGCAGTGTTTGATCTTCTGCTCTTGTGTCAGTTTGCTGAGAATGATGGTTTCCAGGTTCATCCATGTCCCTACAAAGGACACAAACTCATCGTTTTCGATGGCTGCATAATATTCCATGGTGTATATGTGCCACATTTTCCCTGTCCAGTCTATCGTCGATGGGCATTTGGGTTGGTTCCAGGTCTTTGCTATTGTAAACAGTGCTGCAATGAACAAAGTATAGTCAAGCTGAGAGGAAGTTAAGACTCGTGCGTAGTGAGACGGACAGGTATCGAAGAGCATGGAGTCCTGCAGTCGTGGCCCAATGCCTGATTCATATTTGTCGTACCCTGTTTAATCCAGCATTCTTAACAACTGAGAAAAACAGTGCCAAGAAAGGGAGGGAGGAGAAACCCGGGAAGGAAGGGAGGAAGGGAAGAAGGGAGGGAGGAAGTAAGGGAGGAAGGGAGCAAGGGAGCAAAGAGAAACCCAGGAAGGAAAGAAGGGAAGAAAGGAGGGAGGGAGGGAAGAGAAACTCCTTCAGGTGCAGAGAGTGCCGACTGAGTTACAGCCAAGGAAAGACATTTCAGTTGGTTGTTTGCAGATATATTTAAACCAAAAGTTGTAGCAGTGTGCATGGTGCTTTAGGGGGATGTTTCTACTGTTCAGTATGATACTGGTGTAATAATTTATAAATAATTTACCTTCCTAAACTTTTCTAAGGTCTTCAAAGCACTAATGTCCTGGATGTCAAATTGATCAAGTATGAGGATGAAGAAATTTGAAAAATAGCAATCTTAGAAACTTAATGAAATGTATCTTTTGGGACAGCACTCTTTTTCAATATTATTATCCACAACTTACCTTTGTATGTAAAATACAGAGATGTCACTTCATAAAACTGCATAAAATAGACAAAATCCTCATTTTATCCTTTAAATGAATTTTATCTATCATGTACAAAAAACATTGTTTCCTAAAATGATTCCTGTAGAGTCAATTTTTCCTTATTTCTTTATAAACAAAATTTGAGGAAACTTGTTTTATCACAGTGCTCCCCCAAATTGTCTTCTGTAAACCACTCATTGTTTGCAAGGTAAATAGCCGGATTGAAGAAAGGGTTGCTGTGTGATCAAATGTTTGGGGACGCTGGGTGTGGTGGATTCCACCTGTAATCCCAGCACTTTGGGAGGCCGAAGCAAATGGGGCACTTGAGGCCAGGAGTTTGAGACCAGCCTGGCAAACCTGGTGAAACCCCATCTTTACTAAAATATAAAAGTTAGCCAGGCTTGGTGGTCCATGCGTGTAATCCCAGCTACTTGGAAGGCTGAGGCACAAGAATCTCTGGAAACTGGGAGGCAGAAGTTGCAGTGAGTCAAGATCACGCTTTAGCCTGGGTGACAGAGTGAGACTCTGTCTCAAATATATATATGTATCAAATATATATATATATATATGTGTGTGTGTATGTGTATATATATGTATATGTGTGTATATATATACACATATATGAGATATAGATTTTTTTATATATGCACACACACATATATATTTGGGGAATGTTGGACTAAACAGAGTAGGACAATTTTATCTACTATAGAACTCCTCAGAGCAGTTAGTATGTTATGATAAGCTATGTTCCTCCAAGAGGGATGTGGTATGAAACTTTTCCTAAATGTATTTTGATTTATGAATACCTTTGTAAACGTCTCTGAACATATCCCTAAACTGTAGTTCTGTAGGGACATATGGAAACAATTATAGCATTTGTTAGATTGGGGAGGCCTTAAAACTAGGTCTGAGAGTAATTCACACCTTTATGTAGGAAGATTGAAAGTAAGATTGAAAGAAATAAGCAACCATAATATTTGGTATCTTATTCAAAACTTCGCCAAACCTCCATCTGAACCCTCGTGTTACATTGAGCAAATTACAGAAACTTCTTGGATGTACTGGAGTAGAATGCATGTACATTAAGAGTTCTTTGAAGGCTGTGTAAGCTGGAGCTGGTGATGGAACCATATGCAAGCCACAGATATCCAGGTTTAAGTGCTCATCCAAAGAATCCAGCTTATCCAAGTTACAGAGAGCACCTAGCCCCTGGCTGGAGAGTTGACCACACAGTATCAAAAAGTGTCAATTTAGTCACAAAGGCTGAAATGTTCTAAGATCTCCTAGCCCATCAGAGGGAATGTTGAGGGTTGGCCAGTTTGAGGATCACAGTTACTGCCAAATTAACCTGGCAGCTGTTTGGAGAGAGTTCAGGCAGCTTCACGTCTATGCAGAGGTTCATTTGTATGGTGTTGATAGCCTGGCATCCCTGGAGCAATCCAGAAGACTGTTGTGACCTTTAGTGCACAGCAAGTAGCAATGTTTCTGTAATTTGCTCAATGTATGAGGGTTCAGATGGAGGTTTGGCGAAGTTTCGAATAAGATATCAAATATTATAGTTGCTTATTTCTTTCAATCCTACTAAATGGCCATGTATCATACTTATAACTGATGTGTTGCACATCCCACATATGGCGTCTAATTAAAAGAGTGGCAGTCTGACAGGCTCTTTTTCCCCAACATCTTTCTCTCTTCCTGCATCTGGCACTTTTATTGAAAGAGAAATTTGCAACATAAATGTTTTCTAATGTTAATTTTTTTGCAAGTGGAATAAAAACATTATTAAGACTTGGCACTAAGAAACTAGTTAATAAAATGAAATGTATGTTATAACTCCAGTCACAGCTCAAAGGACTGTTTTCATCTTAACGGACTGATCATTTCCACCTTGAAAGACTGACTCCTCCTGCATTTCAGGAGTGGTGAGCAAGTCATCAGGATTCTGCTTCCCAGCACAAACCCTCCTTCAGCCCTATGGCCTTTTTTTTTTTTTTTTTTTTTTAAGATGGAGTCTGGCTGTCCAGGCTGGAGTGCAGTGATGTGATGATCTCAGCTCACTGCAACTTCTACCTCCTGGGTTCCAGCGATTCTCCTGCCTCAGCCTCCCACTGTAGCTGGGATTACAGGTGCTAATTTTTTGTGTTTTTTAGTAGAGACAGGATTTCATTATGTTGGCCAGGCATGTGTCGGACTCCTGGCCTCAGGTGATCCGCCTGCCTCAGCTTCCCAATGTGCTTATGGCCTTTAACATACCCTCAGTCCTTCCAGCAGAAACTGTAATATACTGTTGACTCTGAATTTTATGATAGTTTTTTAAATAATGTATTAATTCATAATGAAAACCTATTAGGTAATATAAGCCTACTCTGTACACATAGTCACCTAGCATATATCTCTACATGCCAACAGCAAGTAACTGAGAAAGGCCAGAAAGACCTAACTTGACCATTTTACGTGTGATATTTCAAAAACCAACTGGAAAATTGATTATGGGTCTCCTGATTCCATTGTTCCTTTTATTATACTATGCTTTTTTGAAATTAAAACAAGGAATGTCCCACCTTATCACATTTTAATTCCCTTGGATTTTAACATTTAGTAGCACTTATGTTAAAATGCGTTTCACTTTAAAATTTTTTGCATGAGTGAGGAGAGCTATATATTTCTTCACTTTCATTCATTCATTATTCATGAAATCAGAACACAAATAGACTGTCAGAATACAGCCAAAGGGCTGAGTGTAGAGTAAGAAAGTTGCTGTTACCATATAAAGTGCTATAAAAAGTCGAAACAATAATGGGGGGGAATATATAATTCTTCTTGAGAAAAATGTGCCACAAGTTTCACAAAGCATTAGTCATTATATTCGTTGCTATTTTCAAAGCCCCAGGCATTAGTTTGGATTTATTTGTTCTTTGTTGAATGGTCAAATTATACTGTGACTGGATGTATTGCACTGCATAATACAAATCGTTACTGAATTCCCATGAAATGCTTCTGTAAAATACTTTTTGGTATTGCTGAGCATTTTTTGTCTTATTCAGTAAAATATAAATTTATTGGCATTTTCTTAATATAGCTACTTCAGGCTATAAAAAATAGGTTTCCCAAGTAACTTGCCAAGTTTAGAATGCAAGTAACTGAGAAGAAGCTTGAAAACCTGAGGAGTTCACTCAAATTATTTAACAATTTGCATTCAAGATGTTATATTTCTCATTGAATTAGGGGGATACTTATTTGCCAGGATATTATTTCTATTCATAGCTAGAGATAAGGTATTTTTAACTATGTCTTCTTAAAAGAAATCAGTTATTTTTGCATTTCAGCATATTTTACAGTATTCTTCCTGGATCAAGCATTCAAAAAATATACACAAAATGTAGACAGTATGAGAAAACACGTTTGCTCATTGTCTCTTTGTATGAGGAAGTTCTCCCAACTTCATTATGGGTTTGGAGATGATATAATTGATAATTTATAAACCTAATGTCTTTTGAGGCTGCTGCATTCCTTAGAGTATTGCCAGCCAACAGAATTCTGACAGTGATTTGAAAGTGGAATTTGAGACACCATCAGATAATGTGTGACCAGCTGGGCCCAGGAGACCTTCCGTGAATAGCATGAAAATTCATTGTACCTACCATGAAACTCCAGCTTTACCCATCTGTCACTGTTCAACCTCAGTTTGGCCAGCTGAGTCATGTACAGTACGTAATCCTGCAAGCAGACTAACCAATCCAACCCTTCTCTCTTTCAGGGCTCTTTAATCATTACTGACTGAGAAACTCACCCTACCAATGGAGAGATGAGTATGAGCACATTACTGTAGCTAGAACATGTCACAGATTGTTCAGATGTTCTTCTCCACAATATTAGATGTTCGATATCATAAATACATGCACAGGAAAAAGAAATAGTTCATGTATAAAACCATCTGACCTGAAAACTACTGCTAACAAATGGACATGTGTACATCCATTAGACAAAGTATCCAAAAATCCAAGCACTATCTTCTAGAGTTCACAAACCTCTTCCCTGAAAATACATTTGTTTATGTAAGCCTGCTCACTTTCATCTCTAATTCTTTTTATCACAAGTCACATTGACTCTATTTGAAAATCTTTATGTTGGTTATGTGACTAATTTTTGATTTATTATATGCCTTAAGCATTCAAATATTAATATATTTTCTTGACAATATGAATGAATGCCATTGTCGAAAATTCTAAATATTTATCCTTAAATTGTAAAAAATGTTTACCACTATTGGTAATTTAATAAACGCATTTGTATTTCCCTTGATGACCACACAAAAATAGTATAAAAACTTGGTATATACTTTATCACTAACAAACCAGATTTGGTTCATTTGTCTTAGGAGACATATTGGCTCAGTAAATAGATGGTAGAGCCTTTGACAATGGGAAATTGAGTGTAACATATAGTGTAATCAACACTTAGGTTTTCTTGCTGTGTGTGTCTTAAGAATAGTTTCATGAATCTTCTAGTTTTTAATATATGTAACTCTCATTTTGTTCTGAGTTTTCCATCTGAAACTTATTATTTGCAATTTTCCAAAAGTCTGAGTTCCAGTATTTTTGCCTCTAAACTACTAAAACAGACTTCTAAATTCTAGGATTAAGGGAGTCTGTTATCTTGAAGATAACATCAGTGTATAAGAATACTGTATATAGGAAGGAACCTGGGTCCACCTCCTCACACAGGTATAAATTTTAAAAATTAAAGTCACCTAGTGGTCTCTGATGACTAAGATTATTGTAGCAGAAGGTACCATCCTCTTGGTCGGTAGCAAGATGATTGAGAGTAAAGTCTCTTTTGGTGTGCTTCTATATTTAGAAATATACAATTTCAGTAAGCCACTTTTCAGTATTTTGTTCAAAAACATACATTTATATATTTGTATCTGCATACATCCTACAAATTTCCATGCAATAAATATAAAAAGAATCATCATTTGGAACAAGACAAAATATGTACTAGAATCCAGCCAATTCAGGAAGCCACAGTAATATATTTTCTTTCTGATGGCACTTAGTTTTGACATCACTTGTAGGACATAAGTACCCATAGAAGCCACTGTGATCAGACACCATCCTCTGTGGCCTCCCCCGAGTCCTCAGTTTTTACGTCCTGGTAACACCATGGTTTACACTGATGGCAGCCAAGTCTTTCCTCCATTCAACAGCAGTTGCTAAACTCACAGCTGTAAATCAGAGATTCTCCATGTCTGATCCACGCATGGACTTTATGGAACCCATGTATTCCCTGACTTCTTTTCTCATTTATGTATCTATGTCTTTCATCGATTTGTCAAGAACTATTGTTTTAATTGTTTTCTTCCCAGAGTACATGGAATGTCCTCACAAGAATAACAACAGCTAATAATTATTAAGCACATTCTACTTGTCAGTATGCCTGGAAGATGGGAATTACTTTTCTTCACAATAATCAGATGCAGAGAATATTATTCACACATTTTACGAATGAGAAAATCTCATGGTATGATGATTTTAGAAATTGTTGAAGCTCATACCTCTCATTAGTGACAGAGCAAGAATTCAAACCTCAGAATTCCTGTGCAAAGTGTATACTGTTAACCGGGAAGCTAAGCTTTCTGAAAATGTAGCCGGTTTTGTCTTGCAGAACATATTCTGCCTGTGTGTTTCCGTGTATCTTCCTAGTGTATCTTACAGCCAACATCTAACTTATGAGTTATTTTGGCCATAAAGTTATATAACTTTAATCAAGAATTTCTAATTTTGTTTTTCTTTCAAGCCTATTTTACAGAAAGCAGAACCCATCTAAATATGTTTTAAATTATAAAACAGAAGTTTACTTATTGAATGAGAGGAAACCATCCAACTAATTACTCAGTGATGGCCAGGGTGCCATTTTCACTCTCAAAGTCTGGCAAAATGTATGCTTAGTGGAGACATATCATGATGATAGTATATGTTGAAGCCATCATTGTGAAATCATTTAACAAATATTTCAAGTCAATAAAGTCCTCTACTAAGTATTGAGTGAAGGAAATGGAATTTAAAGTGGCCTCTCCTTGGCTTACCATGGTTTTAGGATTTAGAGGAACAAGAAGAGTATAAATATGAAAAAGTAATATTGAAAGTCTTATAAGAAAACAAATGAATAAAAGACTACTAATTTAACAGTGACTTTGATCTAATCATAACTAAAGGAATATAAGAAAGTTATCTCCCAGACCAAAAAAAGAAAGTACAAAATGGTTTCATATCTTCTCTGAAGAATTAGTCTGAACATGAAGTCTCTGAAAATGAAATTAATTGACTTGAGATCAGCACCATGTCCAGTACAAAGTGGTAGTACAGTCTTGGGTAAGCCAGTTAGATACCTAGGCTTATCTCTAAGTGTGGAAATAATGATGCCTCTTCACTTACATATCATAAAAGTCATATGAAATTTTCTCTTTATACAACTCTAGAACACTTTAAAACTTTTGTGTACTTTTGTATACTTTTGTATACCATTTGAAAGTAACCCTAGTCCCCAGCAAAGAAATTTAAAAACTGATCATGCTTTTTGCCATGATGAAGGAAATAAGAGTTGTAAGATACTTGAATCTTCACAATCTTAAGTTGTGACTTCAGCATGTCACAAGATTTCCAGCTCACAAGTAGAACAAGTGAATTAGATAAGGTGATCTTTAATACTTATTCCTTTTCTGTGAATTGAATACTGTATAAGGAGAGGGAGAAATTTTTGTTCACCAGAAATAATGTGTTGGATAGCATTTATTTATTCAATAAATATTTATTGGCTGCAGACTCTTTGCTTGGACTTAGAGAAATGAACAAGAGAAGTAAAGCCCAGACTCTGAGGGAACTTTCTAGATGAGAAGACAACAAATAAACAAATAAATATGTAATTTCAGATAAGTGCAATGAACAAAAATAAGGCAGGGTAAGAGTTTGGAAAGTGACTGAAAGTAGAGACATTTTTCAGTGACCACAGGGAAATGAGATGGTGATAACTGAACAAAGACCTGAAGTAAGCAGGGGAGTGACGTGTGGGAAGAACTGGAGATTCCAGGCAGGAGGAACTACAAATGCCAAGACAGCGAGAATGGCCAGTATGGCTGTACAAGAGTGAGGGAAGAGTGGCTGGAAGTCTGGACACAGGCTTGTGCATGTAGTATGATCAATTGCAAGTACACTTTTGTGTATAGGGTCAAGACCCAGTCAAGGTTCACTTTTTTCAGTATAAATGCAGTTGTTCATCACCATGTTTTAAATAGACTATTTTTTTCTACGAAATATAAAATCCTTTTAAAAATCCATCAGTTATTGACATGTGGGTCCCTTTATGGATTATCTGTTTTGCTTCCTTGATCCATATGTCTGTCTTTATGCCCAAATCACTCTCTCTTAATTAGCTACAGCTTTATAGTAAGGCTTGAAATTGGGTAGTACAAGCCCTTTTTCTCAAAGTCACTTTAGCTTTTCTAGGGCCTTTTTTTTTTTGAGACAGAGTCTGGCTCTGTCACCCAGGCTTGAGTGCAGTGGTTACAACCTTGACTCACTGCAACTTCCACCTCCTGGGTTCAAGAGATTCTTCTGCCTCAGCCTCCCAAGTAGCTGGGATTACAGGCATGCGCCAACATACCCAGCTAATTTTTTAATTTTTAGTAGAGATAGGTTTCCCCAAGTTGGCCAGGCTGGTCTCAAACTCTTAACCTCAAGTGATCTGCCTGCCTCGGCCTCCCAAAGTGCTGGCATTTCAGGCATGAGCCACCGTGCCTGGTCTTCTAGGTCTTTCCTAACTACCATGTGAAAGATGGAAACTCTCTTGGTTCCCGTCTTCCATTAGCCTTCTACAATGCATGGTGTGTGGATAATAAAATCTACTTTCCTGTGAACAACTTTATTCTCTTCTAAGAGCTTCATGCTATAAAAGTCAAACAATCATGTTATAGTGACATTAGATCCTTACTGCTGCTTTGATTTCCTTGGATTCATCTGGCATTGATTTCCTAGCACACATCCTCATGAGGTGTTCCAAAGCTGAAATAATCTTCATGCTTAAACTAACTACATTACCCAATTGTTAGCAGATTCCTTTACTTATTACGGGTAAAATCAAACATCCTTGGTATTTTGTGATTTATTTTCCCTTTCTTAAAATGTCTTTCCTTCTAAGTAAACTCTTTCCACCTATGTGCGTAATTTCCTCCCTGAGCAATCCCCTTCTTAATTTTCTCCATGTTCACTGGCTTCTTCCTGCCGCAGACAGCCAGGCACACCTGTCTCTTAGCTATTTACTGCTGTAGCTGCCAGCCCCTGGTGGCCGCCAGTTGACACGACCCAGGTGCAAACGTGCAGTGCACACATTCTGTGGCTGTTCTGTTCCGTGGCTTTCGTGTTGACACCAGGGCTTAGTTCCATGAGACCCAGATGGGTACTTATGCATGGACAACCAGAAAGTGTAGGGACATTAACACTGTGGTGGAAACCAGAGATTCAATATTTATCTTTTTTTTTTTTTTCTCCTCATATGGATTGGCTTGAGACATAGTTTTGTGGCATTTTTCAAGACAATTGTGCAAGACTGAGAAATGTTTTGCTCAGACAGGTGTATAAGCTTAATAATACACCACTATATGGGCTTTCTCTTTCTTCCTTGTCCCTTACCCGCTTCTTCCGTAATTGCTCTAGCTAATAAAGTGGTACCACTTACGCCTTTTGCTTCGGGCTTTGCATTAACTATTTATTTTGCCATGGAACTGTGAATTGCTTTAGACAATTCACCCTCAGGACAGATGTTTGGGAGCTGGATTACTCCCGTACCTGATGGCAGTGAGGATCTGATTTCTGGTTATAAGCACATGGTGGTCACTCTGGGCATGTGGTACCATCACAATTACCAACACTTCCTCTTGTGGTGAACTGAAATGTGGTACAGGTGGAAAAAATGTGTTGGGCTCCTCAGTAGCTATATACCTAGACTTCTCTACCCAGACAGAGGACTCAATGTTACAACTCAGCATCTCCAACCACTAAGAAAGAGGTACAATATTGGGGGTTTCTTGGATTTTGGAAACAACATATATCATAATATTTCAGAACATTTTTTCAGTGCATTTACTGCTTTACTTAGAAGGTTGCCCATTTTTAGTGGCGTCCAGAGCCGGGAAGGGTCTTCAGCATATGCTGGCTTTGCTGCAACCTTCCTGTCCCTGGAAGTCTGTGACACAGTAGAGATGATAGTGTTGCTGATGTCTGCGGTATGGAAAAAATGGTGAGTAGAGGTCTCCAGCAAGCCCCAATAAGGATTCTATAATGCAGACACCTAGAAATTTGGAAGGAGTTCATGCCTTTTATGGAGAACTGTTCTCCATTGTAAAATTGCCTGTAGCATGATTCTGACACTAGTGGGGACGGATTATTGGACCATGGGGTACCAAGTGCCTGTGTGACAGAAGTCACCCTTTGTAAGTTGGATAAACTGACCAAATCTTAAAATGAGGTGGACATAGCAGCAGTCCACTTTATAATGGACTATTTGGGATCAAGCCCTAACTAGTACAGATGTCACAAGCTATTATGAGGACAGGTGGTACAGACTCCCTTGTCACATGTCCTTAATTAATGCTCTGGTACCTTTCTTCTGTCCATGCATATGGCCTCTTGGAGGATTCTCTGCGAACTACTAAAGAGAAAGGAAGCCATCCAGGCATGGCTCACAAATAGTTAACAAGGTATGTCTACGCTGGCCAAAAGTTGATTTCTGCCACATTTAACTTCACTCATGAATGTCCTAGAAGGACAACAGCAAAGAAGAGTTGTCTTAGTGACCAGAGTTGTTTGCCTTGGGCTCTGCTTTCTGGGGTAACATTGATGTGCTGCCTTCAAAGACCTGCTTATGTTCCCTCTCCCTTCTACTAGCTGCTGCTCCTTACAGTTACTGTATCACTCTTTGCAACTGTCAGTATTCGCCTTAAACTTACGATCAGAGATGCTAGAGATACAATGATTATAAGTCACATTTTGGGTTCCAGTACTGCAGAGTACATACATTTATGCAAAGGAAATCTGGTTCAATGAAGTTTAAAGTCAGCTGAAAGGCCAAAAAATGATGAAAAGGCAAAATGCAGCCTAGGAAGTGAGGGTATAAGTTAATGAAGCGAATTGATTTTGATGGAGTGGATGGTATGTTTATAGTATGTTTGTAGCCGTCAGCAGGGAGCTCCCCAAGCCTGGCCGCTGCTCTGTACACCCTGTGATCTGTCTTAGCCAGGTTATTCTTGCCTTTCACTTGCCATAAATGTACCTAAACGACAACCCACTGCTGATTATTATTTAAAGCAGTGTTTTCATTGACAAAGAGGTCACAAGAGATGTTCAGCAAAATCAATTTTCACAGTCATATGAGTTTAGGAAATGCAATGTAATATGTCTCCCTTTTTTTGAAAATTCATCAGGCACATTTGCATATTAAAGGCTTTAAAAAGAGAGTAAAAGGCAATAAAAAGACACTTTTATCCTTATTTAATTCAGTGATTACCAAACGTATGAGTCTACATAATTCCATTTTATCTTTGTTTTAAATACCGTCTCCGCTCCCTCCACTCCTTCCCCTACAAATGTTTCATCCCTCTGTCATCATTCAGAGAGAAAGAAAAGTCATCATAATAACTTTGAAGTTTTCATGTGGTACATTGGTGTTCAAAGAATTTTGGAGTTGAAAAGGACCTGAGAGAATGTCTAATCTATTGGGTCACAAACATTTTATCACCAAAAACCATTTTACTTAAATCTCTCCACATATACAAGTTTTAAAAGACAAGTTCTACCACTTAGAAAATTATAAAGTTGTCTCTCTTTTTAAAACCAGTATGTACCTATCCTGCATGATCGGCATATGTACCCTAGAACCTAAGGTACAAAATATATATATATATATTTTTAAATATATATATTTTAAAAATATATATATTTAAAAATGTATATATCTTTAAAATATATATATTGTTTTATATAAATATAAATATGTATATATTTATATAAAACCAGCAAAGGGATAGATAGGTGCCTTTGAAAGCCTTTGATTAACATTGAGTTATATATTTATTTTGGCAGTTTAATAATACTTTCAGCAAAAAAAAAAAAAAAAAATCAAAGGCCCTTGACATTTTGGTTGGCAAACTTTTAAGTTTTTTAAAAATGACTTCTTATTTCTATGATCTCGTAAGGATAGGAGATCTATATTATGACTGTCCTCAACTGTTTATTGATAACATACCTTGGTTTCAAAAAGTTGAGCATCTTACTCTAGGCCCACTGCTGTTTGATAGAACTCAGAGCTCCTAATTCCCTGATCAATATTCTTCCTATTGCCTTTGATGTTTCTTTAGAGTAGAAGTTGGCAAACTTCTTCTATAAAGAGACAGATAGTAAACATTTTAGTTTGTTTGTGTCAAAGTCTCTGTTGAAACTATTCAACTTCCTTGTTGTGGTTGCAGAAGTGGTGATAAGATAATATGTAACAAATGGGTATGACTGTATTCTAATAAAACTTTATTTACAGAAACAGGCCGCAAGCTGTGAGCCAGTTTGCCAATCCTTCCTTAGAGCACCTTGCCATACACTTCCCTGGTTATAAGAATTATCTGGCCTATGACATAAAATGTGGATTCCACTGTCTCTTTTCTGATTCTGAGTGAGGATGAGGCCCAGAAATCTGTGCCCTTTTCAAATGCATCAGGTGATTTTTATTTTCAAAGAAACAAGTTTGTGAAACATTGATTTGGGTATATTCTTTTGGTTATAATATTAGAAAATCACATCTGTTTATTTCCAGGTTTAAGTATTTAGTAGTAGCTTTTCCAGTTTGTACCAGATCAAGTTTGAGTCAAAGAAACTGAATATTTGGCTTCGATTTGCTTTAACAGATTAATTTGAAGCACATTATTGGTTTGTGGTTTAGTTTATGGTACTGGTTCTTATGTGAACTCTTAAATGATTTATTCCTGGTTCATCTGTGGTTCTTCGATGGTAATAGCTTGAAAAAGGATCCAGAACCATTCTCTAAAGGATATGATGACTGTTTAATGAAAATGTATGTTAATAGACGCTGTATATAAATGTACTTGTTTTTATATATACATACAGCCTAATCTCACAAAAGAAATGATAGCTAGTTAGAAATGGGGTTTTATAAAGCAATTAAAAGTAATATTAACATGATGTTGTACAGTTGAAAAAGTACATTCTTCTCATTTGATATTTATCATCCTGGGAGGTTTTTTTCTTTCATGTTTAATAGCTGAAGAAACTGAGGGTCAAATCAAAAGCTGTTTGTAAATGGAACTGGGGCATAAATTGAAGACTTTAAATTTCAAATTCTGTGTTCTTTTTCCTGCAGTCTAGGAGATACAAGTCAAAGAGGCATAGTAGCAGAAGCTAGGAAAAATAGATGAACCACGAAAAAGCTTTTTATGAGTGTCTGTCTCTTCAATGATCCCCCATCTAAATGGAATCCTAGACTCTTAAGAGCTACTTCTCCACTGTCTTAAAACAAAACTTGAAAAAATAGATCTAAGTATCTTCAGATCCTCTGCTGTCTTACAGAAAACCCTTTACAGCACTGAAGAACCCTTCTGGGGCCTGAGAAATCCAAATCAAGAGTCCACACTTGATGAGGCCATGGAGGGATTCTGCGGAGTCCTTGACTTGCTGATGAGGAAGGGAGGGCTCCTGCGGATTTGGCAGAGCCAGGTTCTCACCCATCTTCTTTATAAAGTCTTTCCCAGTTTTCCTTTTCATAGCTTTCTGAAAACCTGGTCAACTCTTCTTTGAGTCCTTGTGCAGACTTTCCATGGTTCTTATAATACCTTTCATACACTGCTGTCTGTTAGGGTGTTACAGAATCCTAATGAATGCCTTCTGTATTATGGGATTCCATACCAGTTAGGGCCTAACAAAAGCATAGCATTCAATGTGTAGAGGTGACTGATAAACACAGGAAGGAAACAAGAAAGAAAGTGGGGAGGAAAGAAGGGGAAGGAAAGACAGAGAAAAGAAGGGAAAAGAAAACTGGAAAGTCGACAGAGCATGAGACACAGCATAATTAATTGGCTGAGGAATATCAAAGTTAGTTTCTCTACCCTGTTATTTTCCTATTTCTTTCTTATCCCAAAACTAAGCAAGAGTGGAATTATCTCCCCAAAGTCCCATGTCCTCCTCTGATTGTTACAGCTGGATCAGGACCCTATTAATTGATGATGAGGGTCACCGCCTGTTTCTCCAGGTAACCATGAGCACCTTGAGTTAAGGCCCCTTTCTTAAATAACATTTTACCCAGTTTCCCTGGCTCCAGCCTTTCTGCTCATTATGTTGCATATGCAAATGTCAGATTAACCTGCAGCAAAGTTGTAGTAAACAGACAAAGGCTTACAGCATCTCCACACTGCCCAGGATGACCTGCACACTTTAGCTGACCTACTAGCCCTTTGCACACCAGGTCAGGTGTGGCCCTCTTGCCATTTACAGTACAATTCTCTTATTGCCAGTGGCTGAAAAATTGTAATTCACAATCATGTGCAAAATACTGCCTCAATCTGGTATTCCCCACTCTTTGTTAATTCTCTTTCTTTCAAAATACATTCTGAAAATACATCTCAAAGACAATCTCATAGTCCTCAAAATCCCTTAAAATTTTGTTTCCCTGATGTGTGGTATTCATCTCATTCTTATTTTATGAGAAGTACAACTGTATAACAAAAGTACCAGTTCAACCACTGTGGAAAACAGTGTGGTGCTTCCTCAAGGACCTAGAAATAGAAATTCCATTTGACCCAGCAATCCCATTACTGGGTATATCCCCAAAGGATTATAAATCTTTCTATTATAAAGACACATGCAAATGTATGTTCATAGAGGCACTGTTTACAATAGCAAAGACATGGAACGAACCCAAATGCCCATCAATGATAGACTAGACAGGGAAGATGTGGCACATATACACCATGGAATATTATGCAGCCATCAAAAACGATGAGTTTGTCTTTTGTAGGGACGTGGATGAATCTGGAAACCATCATTCTCAGCAAACTGACACAAGAACAGAAGATCAAACACTGCATGTTCTCACTCACAGGCGGGTATTGAGCAATCAGAACACATGGACACAGGGAGGGGAGCATCATACACTGGGGTCTGTTGGGGGGGCCAAGGAAGGGACAGCAGGGGCAGGGTGGGGAGGTCGGGGAGGGATAACATGGGGAGAAATGCCAGATGTAGGTGACAGAGGGATGGAGGCAGCAAACCACATTGCCATGTGTGTACCTATGCAACAATCCTGCATGATCTGCTCATGTACCCCAGAACCTAAAGTTCAATTTAAAAAAAAAAAAAAGATGTACCCTTTGCTATGTTCGGTTGTATGCCCTTAGATAATTTGCATAGCCATTTGGAGTCTGTGTTTCCAAATCTGCAAAACAGCTTTAGGAAAGTGTCAGTTTTTGCATGTCAGAAACAAGTGAAAAACTACCCTGCTTGTAACAGAAACTTAAACTCCTGTTTGCTGAATGACCAAAGCAACAGCATCTAACCCTGGGGTCAGAGAGAGACTGGGACCGCAGAGAGTAAGGGACAGGGTAGTTGGACCCAGATTGGTATCTGATTTTTTGTGCAGTCATGATCCTTTCTTTACTTGTTATTAGGACTAGCAAGACACTAAAAAATATGTCCTTTTTCTAAGACCATATAAAGAAATATAACTAGCAATCTGATCTCTCTTTCGGAATGCTTTTCTTTAGGTGATACGAATATTTATTGCTTAACAGTGGACTCGTCAATGCCAGCATCCCCCAGTAACAAATCAGTGTAACAGTATGCTCCTCCACTTGCTTCAAAATGTGCTTTCTGCTTATTCTCATAAAAAATCAACTCAACCTAATGACAAAATAAATACGAAGTAGTTCTAATGCTGTTCCACAGAAAAATTTCTGCTTAATCATTGACTAAACTGATTACAAAAATATTTCATGGGAAAATTTAATCAGATTTATTTTTTATATTTGAACAATAGCAATAACACCTTATGCCAGTTGCTTATAAAACCTTAGCTAATAAATGTTATTGGAAAAACCGGATAAAAATTTAGACTGTGGAGCCACCCACGGACTTTTTAATTCATTAAATCTGGAACAGGGCCCAGGAATTTACATTTTTAAAGAAGCAGATGCTTAAACTATGACAATAATTTAAGCTTGTTTTCATTGTGGTTTCTTCCTGCACCTAACACAATCATACTCGACTTATGAGCTAGATATTAGCTGCCCATACTAATTACATTGCTTGAGAATCTCTGCAATGAGAATGCTGGCTCAAAATTACCATTATTTTAGAATGTGGTCTCCTGGCTTGAATTTTCAACTAGCTCCTTAGTGATAACAGTGTCTAGTGATAGAGGATCTAAATTTCCCAAGCATCCAACTGCTACCCCAGCCATCTTGCTGTGCACAAGCAGCAGAGTGAAAAACACACAAAAAAAGATTCTGCAGAATAATTATTTGAGATGTAAAACTGCATGTTCTTTTGTCTTTAGCCACCCTCATTTAAACTGTTTGGAGCAAAGATGCCAGTGCATTTTTATTTCTTTAGGGATATTATAATCACTGGATTTGTTTTAATTTTTAAAAAATTACAAATACAGAAAACCTGAAGAAATAGAATAAAAATCCATTTACACTCGCACTCAGCAGTTAATATTTTATAATATTTACTTCTCTTTCCTCTCCATGTCTCTGTCTACCTAACTGTACTTTTTACTGAATCTTTGAAAGTGAGTGGCAGACTTGCTGATACCTACCCTATATATTTCAACATCTCTTCTAATTAAAAAACCTTCACTTACATAAATGCAATACCATGATCACAACCAACATATTTAATACTGATAAAAGAATACAGGCACATTTGTTGGTTCCTTTTCTCACAACTAACCTATAGCAATTTTTTTTCCCTCCAGATTTCAGTTAAGAACCACTCATTTGCTAGGCATGGTGGTGCATGCCTATAGTCCCAGCTACTTTGGAAGCTGAGACCAGAAGTTCAGGGCCAACCAGGGCAACATAATATAATGAGACTTCATCTCCTAAACACTTAAACACTTACTGCATTTGGTCATCCTATCTCTTTAGTCTCCTTTGATTAATTTATCTACCTGCTTTTTTTCATTTTTCTTTTGTCTTTAAAAATATCGATATTCTGGAAGAGTTTAGAAACTTGTGTCTTATAATATCCTCCAAGCTGGATTTGTTGTTTTTCCTTCCTCGGATTAAACATCTTTTCAAGAATGTCTACATGTATGTATTTCTTACAGCCTGACATGAGAAGATACACAATGCCGATTTGTCTTCTTATGGGCAATGATAGCTTTAGTTACCTGGATATGGTAGATTTTGTCCCATTACCTTGTTGTAAACATTTGTAATTAACATTTTGTTCCTCACAAACTTACACCCTATAGATTAAGTACCTATTGATGAACCTTACCTAGTTAAATAGCACATTGATGATTGCAAAATAGAGATTCTATCATTACTTTTATATTTTTAGGGGGTCTTAGAACAAAGTACATACATGTTGGGGAAAAGTTCTTCTTTAAATACTTTTTTTCCTGATCTTTGTATCATGGCCCTATGGATACTTTTCATATTCACAGTAATAAACCATTACTATTCTCCTCTTGGTACTGCTGTTTTTAGTGAAGTAGCTGTACATTCATATGCAGTTGTAGGAAATAACAGAGAGAACCCAAGGATGACATTTTGCAAAACTATAGCATAATATCCTCCTAACCCGGATATTACATCTATGCAATCCACTGATCTTATCCAGATTTTCCTAGTTTTGCTTTTATTCATTTATGTGTATGTTCTGTATATTTTTATCACCTGGTCCGTTTGTGTATAAACGACACAGCCAAGATACTAAACAATTCCAACTCCACAGGGCATCCTCGTGTTGCCCTTTAGAACCACGCTCACCTTCATGCCATCCCGCCCCATCCCTAACGCTTGGGCACATGTCTTCCATTTCTAAAATTTGTCATTTTAAAATGTTATGGAAATTGACTCACATAGTATGTAACCTTTGGGGATTGGCTTTTTTCTCTCAGCATGATTCCCTTCTGACAGATCCATGCATAGATCAATAGTTTATTCCATTTTATTGCTAAATATTCCATGGTGTGGTTACATCCCAATGCATTTAACCATTCACCTATTGATGGATATCTAGGGCCATTTGGGGGCCTTTAGAAATAGAAGTGCTATAAATACTCATGTGCAGATTTTATGTAGATGTAAGTTTTCATTTATTCACGATAAATGCTCAAGAGATTAATTGCTTGTCCTTAAGGTAGAAGCTTATTTAGTTTTATAAGAAAGTGCCGAAATGTTTTCCAAAATGTACCATTTGACATTCCCACCAGAAATCTAATAGTAGTCCAGTTTTTGTAATCTTGCCAGCATTTAGTGTTGTCACCATTGTATTATTTTTATTTTGGCCATCCGGATAGGTGTGTAGTGATATTTTATTTTTGACTGAATTTTTCTTTCCTTGATAAGTGATTTTGAAAACATTTTCATGTGCTTATTTGCAATTCATATATCCTCTTCATTCAAATGTCTGTTCATGTATTTTGCCCATTTTCTAGTTGGATATTGGTTTTGTTTTTACTGTTGATTTTGGGGAGTACTTTATATATTCCAGATATTTGTTCTTTGTCAGATATGTGGTTTTCAAATATTCTTCCCTAGTCTATAGCCTGTATTTTCTATTTTCATCTTTTTCACATAGGTTTCTATAGAGCAAAAGTTTTTAATTTATGAGGTCCAGTTTATTAGTTTTTCTTTTCATGAGTCATTCTTTTCATGCCAAAACTAAGAGCTATTTACCTAGTCTTAATTCCTTAAGGTTTTTCTTCCACTTTCAACTACGTTTTACAGTTTTGAGTTAATTGCTATATAAGCTATGAGGTTTATGTCAAGATTGTCCTGCCTATGGATAGATGTCCAGTTGCACCAGCACCATTTAAAGAAAAGGTTACCATTCCTCCATTGAACTGCTGTGACACATTTGTCAAAAATCACTTGGACATAATTGTTTGGGTCTATTCTGGGTTCTCTATTCTAATCATTAATCTATGTATCTGTCCCCTGCCAAGACCATGCCATTCTGATTACTACAGGTATACTGTGAGCCTTAGGCATTAGGTAGAGTGATTCCTCCCACTTTATTACTCATTGTCAAGATTGTTTTAGCTATTCAGGACCTGCTGATACTCATGCTAATTGCTGTGTCTTGAGTAATAAAGGTTTTTCTCTGAACCAGGAGTCTTGTCACCTGCCAGGATTTATGAAAGAGTAACAGGTGGACTTGTTAACTTCTGAATAAAGCAGATCTCAGATCCTTCACAATTCTTGATGCATATTTCCTTTCCTTAGGAAATATTAAATGAATGCATTGGAAGGACCAATATGAACATAGATGTTTTAACTTTCTATTTAGAAAGAATTACAAATTCATAGGGAAATTTCAAACATAGTAGAGAGCTCTTGTATACCTTTGATACTCAAAAATATACAATCTTTGTGTTGTATATCAACCCCCAATGGTTGCCTCTTTCTTAAGTGTAGACTACCCCTAAAACCAGGGATTTAATTTGATATAATGTGTAATTCCATGCCATTTATTACATGTGTGGTTCTGTGTAATCACTGCTGCAGTGTAGATACAGAACTGCTCATCACCACAGAGATTGCCTTATGCTACCCAATGAGAGGTGCACGCACCACACTCCCTCAGTCTTCCCAACTGCTGACAAACCATCCTGTTTTCCATCTCTCTAGTTTCATCATTCCAGGAATATTATATAAATAGAATCACATGTCCTTTTTAGAGCTTTTTCACTCAGCATAATTTTCTGAATATTCATCTATGCTCAATATAATACATACAGTGAATAAAAAATAATATGATGAAGTAGGGTCGAATTGTTAACAGCATAGCCATGATTTTAAAGGAGTAAGCTCATTTGTTAAAAAGATTTTCACATTGGCTTACAGGGCAAAATACATGCTAGTGGGAATCTAAAATTGTAGACATTGAAAAACAGTTTGGCAGTTTCTTCATGTCAAAAAAAAAAAATGCATACTGACTATATAACCCAAAAATGGCACTCCTGAGTCTTTATTCCAGAAAAATAATAAATACTTAGGTCTACAAAAAAAAACCTGTTCATAATTATTCATAGCAGCTTTACTTGCAGGCCCCTAAAACTAAAACGATCAAGTTGTTCCTTAGAAGGTGTGTGGTTAAACGAACTTCTCTAGGAGATAAACAAAGACAGTATTTCCTGAGTTTTTTGTTTTTTAAATGTATTTCTGTGATGTTTAGAGTTTAAAGACCTTTAATAATTCTTTTATCGATTCTTCTGGAATGTTCCACTAGTGTGTTGTTTTGCATTTTCTGATTTAGGAATCTGATTTCAACCATTTTCTCCATTATAACTAACTTAGTCTTTTTATCTGGGTGCTGAAAGGAATATGTATTTATTCTTAAGCTCTGCAGTTTTACTACAGTATACCTAGGAATTGATATATTTTTTAATTCCCCCAGTATATAATAGACCCCCTCAAAATGTAGATCCAAGTTCCTTGATTTTGAGCAGGTTTTCTTGAGTTATTGTTTTAAATATCAGTCTTGTTTTACAGTTTTGTTTTTCTTCTTCAGGGATTCCAATTATGCATATTTTAGTTATGTTTTGCATTTGTATATCTGTATTTTTTCCATATATTTTCTAAGTTTTTGACATTCTGACAGAAGGTATTTGCTTTCATTATGTCTGCAGTTGCTTGTTTGAGGGTATTTAATGCAGATATGAGTGTGACATTACAGTTTGCCTCTGATTTCTGGTCGTTTCAGGGAAAAAAATGTACCAGTTGTTATGTAGTCTCTTTTTAAAATTTCTTCTGTTAGTACTTTGATTTTTACTAATTTTTAAATACTGTGTTTTTCAAAATCTTAAAGGTAAATTCAGGAATATAGAGTTTGAGTGGCTCCCTCGCTTTAATTCTTGAGGATTTCTTCTGTGGTGCCCATTTGGTGGAGGAGGGCTGGTAGCTAAACGTCTGCTAATTCTAGTTCTCTTTACTTGTTTGGGAGCATTACTTTTCACCACTTGCTGCTGCTTTTCCTTTACCACTGAATCTCTAAAGGATGGGTCCCTCTGCTCTAGAGACAGGGTTTTCATGACACTGGTCCCTCCTATTCTATGCACTTCCAAGACTCTTCCTTTTGATTCTCCAGTCAAAAAGGCTCTGTCCATCAAGTCTCATTTTCCCCTCAGGGTGGGGCCCCTTTTATCTGGGAGTAAATTGATCAATGTCCCACATTCCTAAGCAGGTTCCTCCACTCTCCTTTCTTCATATAGTCTATCTATCCATCTATCTAGCTATCTTATCTAATCCATCCATCCTATCCACCCATCCCTCCATCCACCCATCCCTCCATCTATCTATCCATATTATCTTTCTGTCTCCTGTCTTCATTATGTACTCCACAACTGGTCTTCTACTTTCATTTTTCTTATATACTTGTAAAGTGAAGTTCGTATGTTTGTTATTTCTTGGTTATGCTAGAAGTGCAAGTTATGGTGCTTTCATTGGCTCTTTTGGTTGAAGGGTATGATGTTGGAGGGTATGTGGAGAAATAAGGCAGCCATCATTATCCTACAGGACTCAGGAAGTCCCATCGCTCGCAGATTCTAAGCTGCTAGTTCAAACCACGTCCCTTTCAGTAGGTGACTCCTTAAGTCCATGAAGATGCAAACAAACAGCCAAGAGATCTGAAAGTAAGTGGATTTCATCAGGCTAAACAGTCCTGAAAGAGGGATCAGAGTTTGGGTTGTAGGCATGTGTATGATGCACTGTGCCGTTGTTTCCTGAGCACTCCACTCCGCACTCTGCCCAAGCACTCCCCATTCTCTGACCCCCCATAAACTTTTGAGCAGAATGTGGGAGAAGGAGAAATGAAAAGCACTAGGGAGTCTACTGGTGATCTGGAAACTTACGTCTCAGACCTACTTATTTAAAGGCTTTTCTGAAAATGAAAATCCCATAGATCCACCCCATGCCATCAGGCTGGGGCAGAGGACAGAAGTGGTGACGGTGACGTAGTAAATTGGATGAGAAGCAGAGAAATACCTTTCTCTGCCCGCAGGCAGGGATATGTTAAATAGGACCCTGTTAGTGAAGCCTACAGTTTTAGCTGCCCAGGGAGAGCCAGAATGAATTTATCTTTATTTATTTGTTTGCATACTGCTTTATTGTAGGACAAGATTACAGTGACTAGAAGGCTGTCAAATACTTGTTTAGCGATCATGTAATCACCATGAAGCCTGGCACGTCCTTCTTTCTCCTTTTCTCTTTGAAAAATACTTTCAAATTTTTTTTGTTTTTTACATTACATACCTAGAAAACAAAACTACAGCCACATGCATGTCTTCATTTTTAGCTCCCTAAAATTATTTACAACAATTATCATTGTTGAGGTGACAATTAAAAAGAAATCAATTCAAAATGTTATCGTGCTGAATTTCAGAATATTATTGATAAATTGGGTACAAACCAAGGTTATAGTGTATTTGTGTCTGAACAAAAAACAAAGCCCATTTTCTAATCTGTACACTAAACCCCTGAGTCATGAGTTTACCAGTATAACAAATATGCACATTGTATTTTAGGTTTTAGGCACTTTGAACCTAAAATAAAAGTTAAAATATTTTTAAAGCCCATTTTCTTTCTCTTTTCCATTGAAAAAGATGTATTCACCATCCTATTAATGAGAGTTTATGTAAATGACCTTTACTGGGAATTTTTAAATCATAATAAAATGGCCTATTAATATCTCTAGCATAAAAATTAGGAATTAGAAGACATAGCGACGTAAAAGTAAGTGTACTAAATATCCTCTGTTAATTGATAGGTAGAACATCATTGCCCCAGACTCAGCAGTTCGGAGCACTCCAGTTTTCTTGGGCTAAGTGCCAATGCATGTTCTGCTTATGCCTAGATGGAATTTGTAGAAAATAATAACAACAGCCCCCTGTTCCCATCAGTAATAAAATAGCTGTTCATGCAACTGGGAACAGTAGTAAATTCTTTTTTATTTCCTAGTTCCTATGCAGAAGGTCAAATCCCTAGCCAATTTCAGATGTAAAGTATGTTAAACATCTATAAATTAAGAGCAAGAACATAAGCTGAATCTTACACTACAAAAGAGACATGTTTTCTACTCTGAGGCACATAATCCCAGTAGATATGATATTATTAGAGCATAGCATCCAGATGGCATATTCTTGCATCCTCATTATTTTGTAGCAAAGAAGTCTTCTCAACTTCTCTTACCATCCACACAGCTTCCCATTGATGGAGTCTGTGGATATGTCCATTCCCAAGAAAACATGTAAGCCTGAGGCAGGAGAGGAACACTTGTCTTTTTTCCAATACCTATCTCTAATCAAATTTAAAAGGCTCATTGAATCACAGAAAAAGAGGAAGGCTATATTCATTTTTTAAAAAACAGTTACAATAAAGCTTTTCCCAAAGCCATTTATTCTATAATGAAAGCTTCCTTTCTCAAAGAAATAATTTATGACCATGTAAACCAAGACTCCTTGTCAGATCTAAAAAGTGACAACCTTCATTGCATGAACTAGACTTCCACAAATCCTTGCTAATGATGAAAACGGATATTTTAGTTTGGGAATGGATGGTGTTTTTAATTTGGATGGATCCCTTTTACTGCCAGGGATTTGCCTATTTCTTTTAGGGTGAATGAACATAATTTATCTCACTCAATAGATATTCCTAGAATTCATCTTACTATGAGGAACTTTTTCTGCATACCCCTTTTCCTGATAGCAGAGTCCTAACAGACTTTACAATTGGAAAATGCAATAAAATCAACTAAAAATGGATTTGAATTAATGAGATTAGTAAATGGTGTGATATAAGATCAATACATGGAAATCAAGGACAAACAACACATATTTAGAAAAGGCCATAGAAACATTACTTTTAATGACAAAATTCTAGTAAGATTTTAATAGTAAAATGTTTGAGAAATGTGCAAGACCTAAATAAAAACAAATATATACACCTTTATGAAATATAATGTCATAAAAACAATATACATCTTTATGAATATTCATCTATTCTTGCAATGCAATCTCAAAAATTATCATTTCTTAAAAAGTAAAACTTGACCCACTGATCCTAAAATAAATTTCTTATGGGACCCCCTACCTTCATAGAGTCCTCTACATAACATAAGACTTAGACAGCCAAAATTCCCCACAGAGTGACTTTCCTTTCCTAGGATAAGTACGTGGGATTAACACTTTGTGCCTACCGTCTATTGTTCTTAGGCCAGTATGGTAGGCAGCATGTCTAACAAGAATTTGTGAAAATTTTAGATTTTTCTATAAAATTATCATCTTTTTTAAAAAACAAGGTTGGTTGATTTTATGTATTTGTAAAGAGGATACAGGGAATACAACTGCTTTGTGGGTTGAAGACTTTAATCTTAAGTGAGAGTTTCAGTCTCTGAGCTAAGAGAAGTCATGAAAGGGTTCAAGATGCCTCCTGCCCTGAGCCGAGCGTAAGCTTCTGTTTGAGAGGATCTGCTACTGACAGTGAGCAAACCCCTAGATGTCTTCCCTATCACATATGAGCCATGTCAGACCCAGGGTCCTAACAACAAAGGAATATGCAGGAAATGCCTAGATATTGCTTGGCATATATTTCGTAAGAAATAAAACTGAAACTTTTTCCACAGTTTAATTATGTTGGTTTTCCAAATTTTCAGAGCTATTTTGGTTAAAATGGATTAAAAACTATCTTATCTAATGAAGGGAGGCAGCCCTTGCTGTTCAATGAGAGTAAAGTTTCAGTTATGGCAGAAGAATAAATTCTAGAGATCTTCTGTACAACATTGTGCTTGCTTTGAACAATACTGCATCATACACTTACAATACTGTGATCTCATTTTCAGTGTTCTTACCACAATTAAGAATATATATCCAAGACAAGAAAAAATTTGTCTTCCAACTCCTTCATTTTTTTTCATGCTTCTATTAGTTTTTTTAATTTCCAGATACGCATACTTTTTCTTCAACTGTTTTTTTTTATTGCATTTTAGGTTTGGGGGTACATGTGAAGAACATGCAACATTGTTGCATAGGTACACACAGGGCAGTGTGATTTGCTGCCTTCCTCCCCTTCACCTATATCTGGCATTTCTCCCCATGCTATCTCTCCTCAACTCTCCACTCCCTGCTGTCCCTCCCCTATTTCCCCCCAAAAGACCCCAGTGTGTGATGCTCCCCTCCTGTTGTCCACGTGTTCTCATTGTTCAACACCCACCTATGAGTGAGAACATGCGGTGTTTGATTTTCTGTTCTTGTGACAGTTTGCTGAGAATGATGGTTTCCAGGTTCATCTACGACCCTACAAAGGACATGAACTCATCGTTTTTGATGGCTGCATAATATTCCATGGTGTATATGTGCCATATTTTCCCCATCCAGTCTATCATCAATGGGCATTTGGGTTGGTTCCAGGTCTTTGCTATTGTAAACTGTGCCGCAATGAACATTCGTGTGCATGTGGTCCTTATAGTAGAATGATTTATAATCCTTTGGATATATACCCAGTAATGGGATTGCTGGGTCAAATGGAATTTCTATTTCTAGGTCCTTGAGGAATCGCCACATTGTCTTCCACAATGGTTGAACTAATTTACACTCCCACCAACAGTGTAAAAGTGTTCCTATTTCTCCACATCCTCTTCAGCATCTGTTGTCTCCAGATTTTTTAATGATCGCCATTCTAACTGGCGTGAGATGGTATCTCAATGTAGTTTTGATTTGCATTTCTCTAATGACCAGTGATGATGAGCATTTTTTCATATGGTTGTTGGCCTCATGTATGTCTTCTTTTGTAAAGTGTCTGTTCATATCCTTTGCCCACTTTTGAATGGGCTTGTTTTTTTCTTGTAAATCTGTTTTAGTTCTTTGTAAATTCTGGATATCAGCCACAATTTATCAGATGGGTACACTGCAAAAATTTTTTCCCATCCTGTTGATTGCCAGTTCACTCTAATGACTGTTTCTTTTGCTGTGCAGAAGCTGTGGAGTTTGATTAGGTCCCATTTGTCTATTTTGGCTTTTGTTGTCAATGCTTTTGGTGTTCTGGTCACGAAATCCTTGCCTACGCCCATGTCCTGTATGGTTTGCCTAGATTTTCTTCTAGGGTTTTTATGGTGTTAGGTCCTATGTTTAAGTCTTTAATCCATCTGGAGTTAATTTTAGTGTAAGGTGTCAGGAAGGGGTCCAGTTTCTGCTTTCTGCACATGGCTAGCCAGTTTTCCCAACACCATTTATTAAACAGGGAATCCTTTCCCCATTGCTTATTTTTGTCAGGTTTGTTAAAGATTGGATGGTTGTAGATATGTTGTGTTGCCACCGAGACCTCTGTTCTGTTCCATTGGTCTATATCTCTGTTTTGGTACCAGTACCATGCTGTTTTGATTATTATAGCCTTGTAGTATAGTTTGAAGTCTGGTAGTGTGATGCCTTCTGCTTTGTTCTTTTTGCTTAGAATTGACTTGGCTATGCAGGCTCTCTTTTGGTTCCATATGAAGTTTAAGATGTTTTTTTTCCAGTTCTGCGAAGAAGGTCATTGGTAGCTTGATGGGGATAGCGTTGATTCTGTATATTACTTTGGGCAGTATGGCCATTTTCACGATATTGACTCTTCCTAACCATGAACATGCAATATTTCTCCATCTGTTTGTGTCCTCTCTTATTTCGTTGAGCAGTGGCTTGTAGTTCTCCTTGAAGAGGTCCGTTATGTTCCTTGTTAGTTGTATTCCTAAGTATTTTATTCTCTTTGTGGCAATTGTGAATGGCATTTCTTTCTTGATTTGGCTCTCTTTAAGTCTGTTATTGGTGTATAGGAATGCTTGTGATTTTTGCAGATTGATTTTTGTATCCTGCGACTTTGCTGAAGTTGCTTATCAGTTTCAGGAGATTTTGGGCTGAGACGATGGGGTCTTCTAGATATACAATCATGTTATCTGCAAATAGAGACAATTTGACTTTCTGCTTTCCTATTTGAATACCCTTTATTTCTTTTTCTTGCCTGATTGCTCTGGCTAGAACTTCCAGTACTATATTGAATAGAAGTGGCGAGAGAGGGCATCTTTGTCTAGTGCTGGATTTCAAAGGGAATGCTTCCAGTTTTTGCCCATTCAGTATGATATTGGCTGTTGGTTTGTCATAAATAGCTTTTATTATTTTGAGATACGTTCCATTGATACCTAGCTTATT
>NW_016107364.1:1473123-1474260 GCF_001604975.1 Cebus imitator
TTAATGACTTACAAAGAGACTTAGACTCCCACACAATAATAGTGGGAGACTTTAACACCCCATTGTCAACATTAGACAGATCAACCAGACAGAAAATTAACAAGGATATCCAGGACTTCAACTCAGCCCTGGACCAAGCAAACCTAATAGACATTTACAGAACTCTCCACCCCAAATCCACAGAATATACATTCTTCTCAGCACCACTTCGCACCTACTCTAAAACTGACCACATAATTGGAAGTAAATCACTCCTCAGCAAATGCAAAACAACAGAAATCATAACAATCTATCAGACCACAGTGCAATCAAGTTAGAACTCAGAATTCAGAACCTAACTCAGAACTGCACAGCTTCATGGAAACTGAACAACTGGTTCTTGAATGTTGACTGGATAAACAATGAAATGAAGGCAGAAATAAAGATGTTCTTCAAAACCAATGAGAACAAAGACATAACATACCAGAATCTCTGGGACACATTTAAAGCAGTCTCTAGAGGAAAATATATAGCAATAAATGTCAACTGTTCTTTCTGGTATAATAGCCCATCCGTATTTTATTCATTGCAGTGTCCAAATACCCTTCATCAAGGCAGTGGTTAAAATTTAAAAACAATCTTATTATGGAATATGTTTCAGCCATACATTCATACATAAACATTTTAAAAAACAGTCTAAGACTCTATGTGGAGAGATATAGAAAGCATATTGCTGGTAAGCAAAAGGACTCTCTCCCCAACTTTACAGAGGAAATAGAAGTTATACTTACATAGCTTAATTCCCAGTATGAACTATTCAAACATCTGTGCGCATCCTCTCCACATGAGCCTCCTGTAATAATGGGGGAATCATAATAACATCAATACCTCTACCTATATTTTGATCATACCACCTCCTTGAAGCACAAATAATCTTCTTTGCCTTTATTCCATGTGTAATCTAATGGCTCCCTCAAAACTAGATCTTTCCCATAGTATTTTAGATGTAGTCCAATTTCTACACTTTTTTTTTGAAAACGTGTCCCTGCTTCCCGCTTAAGATATTCCTTATCATCTCACCTTCACAGCTGGACATTTTGGCTCCTTTTTAGGGAATCCAATCCCTGCCCTGCATTGCATCATCAGAACCCCCCCCCC
>NW_016107364.1:1474327-1480352 GCF_001604975.1 Cebus imitator
AACTTTTTTTTTTTTTTTTGAGACAGAGTCTTGCCTTTTCCCGAGGTTGTTGTGCTGTGGCACAATCTTGGCTTACTGCAATCTGAAGTGATTCTTCTGCCTCAGCCTGCCAAATAGCTAGGATTATAGGCACATGCCACTACACCCAGGTAATTTTTGTATTTTTTAGTAGAGACGAGGTTTCACCATATTGGCCAAGCTGGTCTGGAACTCCTGACCTCAAGTGATCCACCCACCTTGGCCTTTCAAAGTGCTGGGTTTACAGGCATGAGCCACCACGCCTGGCCCCATCAGCTGCCTTTAATCTATTTTCTCCTTGCAAAGCAGGCCACTAGACATCTCTGTGACCTCCATTGGTCAAATGATACTAATATTTTAAGTCATTTGATTATTCAGAGTGCATTCGATACAAAATAAAAAAGGAAACTAAGTTAGTTAGCCTTAAAAGTGAATTGATTTGATAACCAAAAGAGCGATGAGAGAAGGGCCTTTGGACAGTTAGTTTCCTTGTGGTTCCCTCTGCTTTAACCTTGCTTTGTGCTAGCCTCTTTTATGACAGCAGTGGCTCCCACAGGCATTTACACACAGCTTGTGGAAAACTAAGGGTGTTCTTGTTTCATCACCAAGGAGCAACTGTATGAGTAATTTTTCTTTCAAGCCAATCCATGAAACAGAGAGGATTAGGATGACAAGTAAATTTTCAGAGGAGTTGGGTTTTTTAATATAATACACTAAAAATAAAAATCACCTATTTACTGAAATCTAGACTCAACTATTTTTAATTTTGTTCACATTTAACTCTTGGTTTTAAAAGATGAATATTCCATATAAATAAGAGAGGTTGACTCATCCAGGCTCCCTTCTTTTTACAAAGAGTGTGATGGGAAAATCCCAGGACCGTACAGAAGAACATCCCTCAGAAACTGGGAAGGAGCTGACAGACCAAAGAAGGACTTAGGCGATTCCAGCCTGATGAGTAGATGAGTTTGCTGGGATTCACAAACAGGACATTCTCTGGCAGCATCAGGACAACTCTAGTGATCCACCCGCCACCCACCTCTAAGCTGCTTTTTAGCTGATTTTTTGGCTCTTTGCCTGCTGCATGTGATGAGACTGTTTTCCTTGGTGTGTTCCCAGATACACTCTAGGATGTTTGGGTTCTCAGGGACACCTGCTCCTCAGCTGAGCACCATGGCCTTGGCTCATTTCCCAACCTTTAGGGTTCAAGCGGCGGACGTACACCCTTAAGTAACCTGGTAGGAGAAACATCACTCTACAGAGAAACATATTATTTTTACTACATAATCAAACTTATAGAAAGCATAGAGATTATTCTAGCTGTAAGAAATTAAAAATCAATTTAGAATAGTAAGGACAAACAACTATCTGATGGTCTATGTTATTTTCAGACCCACGAATATTGCCTAAGGGGATGTCTGTCTGTATTTATTTATTTATTTATTTATTTATTTATTTATTTTGAGACAGTGTCTCTCATACTGTCACCCAGGTTGTAGTGAAGTGGCAAGACCTCGGCTCACCGCACTCTTCATCTCCTGGGTTCAAGCAATTCTCCTACTCAGCCTCACGAGTAGCTGGGACTAGAGGCATGTGCCACCACACCCAGCTAATATTTTTGTGTTTTTAGTAGAGACAGGGTTTCACCATGTTGGCCAGGATGGTCTTGATCACCTAATCTTGTGATCCGCCCGCCGCGGCCTCCCAAAGTGCTGGGATTACAGGCATGAGCACCATGCAGGGCCGATGTCTATATTTTTAAAGATTCACTACAGAATTCTACTTCTGGCTATGGGGGACCCACTTTTATCACACCAACACTGATGTTAAAAACAAGTACAAAATGGGTATTTTTCAAAATCATCTATATGAAGGTATCTAAGAAACATCAAAGCAAGTGGATTTAGAGAAGTCAAGATTGAGGATAGAAAGCCAACCTATGTTTAAGTGAGTCTAACCTTAAAACCATCTATACCTTGAAGTGTTTGCCAATTTGTAAGTAGCATAGACTGCAAGCCCATGGAGAAAGAAGAGGCTTGGCAGAAAGCTGAGAAGAGTTTTAGGCAGTCTTACGAGATGGAGACTGGGAGAATTAAAAAAAATAATAAAAGGGAGGGGAGGTGGGGGGAATTTTAGCCAGCTTCCAGGTCAGCCAAGACTTGAGGAGCTGAGGTCCTGGAGAAAAGGAAGCACAGAGAAGTGAGCCTGACATCTGACTCCATGTTGCTTCCCAAGTTACTTGCCACCTGGGAGGGAATCACTAAGGGGCTGAGAAGCCAAGCTGAAGGTGGTGGCTGAGGGAGCTTTCAATAGCCTCATGATACTGGGAGTCAAATTTGGATTTCAGGATCTACCAAGAAAGAGGGACTTCTGAAACATCCCACATTTCTGGTGGGATTCTGAAGGGCTATAACCCAGGAACGAAAACAAACTGAACAAAGTCTAGTCCTTACAAAACTCGAAACTCAGATTTGAATCAGCCGAGTCCCAGACTGGATAAAATGGTATGTCTCTAACCACGTGCAGTAAAGCAAATTGATAAATACAACATCACTCAGACCTTTGTCATCTGGACAGAGATAAACATCGTTGAGATCCTCAAATTCTCCCTATAATGTTCCAAACATGCATTTCAGTGTTCGATTAAGTATCACCAATCATTCCAAGAGAAAAAATGGTTACGAGAAACAGGGCCACAGATTATCCAATGTTGGAGTTATCCTACATGGGAATCAAAATAGCTATGATTAACATGCTCAAAACTTCAGCAGATAACTGAAACCTCTAAAAAATGAATTAAGCAAACTTCTGAAATCCTACAAATTAAAGTAAAATGTAGTGAAGATTTACTATTGATTTAAAACAGTTGAGGAGTATGTTAGTAAACAGAAATGGGTCACTAGAAATATACAGACTAAACACAGAAGAAAAAAGCAAAAATAAAAATAAATGATGGATAAGATGCAGTGAAAAAGTCTAACATACTTAGCATTGGGTTTCCAGAAGTTTAAGAAAAAAAATTGTTTAAAGGAAACAGTTGAATGGAAATTGGCAGATAATTTTTCCAATATGACAAAAGACATCAATCAAGAGACAAATTCACATTGCTATGAATGGGGACACACAAACACACACAATTGTAAACTTCTCTAGGGCAGGAAATCTGACATTGACATTGAGTTGACATGAAGCCAGGGCTCTGGACTTGAATTTTTTGCGTGAAATCTGGCTCTTCCTTTCTTTAAAAAAGAAATAGCAAAATTTGACTCACCCTCAGAAAGTAATGAGAAAGGCTGACACATCTCTCTCAGAATTAGGATGGTGAATTGTCATCTAAACGAAGGCTTGCCCCTCTTATGACTATCATATCCCAGTATAAACTACTTGCATAAAAGAATTCCAAGCTAATATTAAACTGAGACTTGTCCAGAATTGCTAACTGCTGTAGGGCTTTGAAAGAGGCAAAGATGAAACAGTCCTGTTAAGAGGACTTAAGAATTCCAGGCTCATTGGACACAGTGGTGCACGCCTGTAATCCCAGTACTTTGGGAGGTGAGGCAGGTGGATCACTTGAGCTCAGGAGTTCAATACCAGTCTGAGCAACATGGCAAAGCCTTGTCTCTACAAAAAATACAGAAAATTAGCTGGGTGTGGAGGTGTGCACCTGTAGTCTCAAGTTACTCTGGAGGCTGAGGCAGGAAGATACCCCAAGTCTGAGAAGTCAAGGCTACAGTGAACCATGACTGCACCACTGTACTCCAGCCTGGGCAACAGAGTGAGACCCTGTCTCAAAACAAAACAAAACAAAAAGAATTCCAGGTTTATGAGATTTCTACAGAAGAGAATAACCTTTACGAAGATGAGCTTACTTTAATAAAATAGCACCAACCACATAAATAAATCATAAGGAGGAAATTCACCAGATGCAAAACAAAAAAGCAAATTAGCATCCTAAGAACAGCAAATAATAAGAAAAGTTTTACAAGAATAGAAAATAATTTTATTTAAAATAAATATGTAAGAAAAAATAGACATTATATTGGAAGGGTGTAATATAAAAGAATAAATGCAAAAGAAACCATTAGAACTTTGAGATATTTTTAAATGCCATTGAAAAGGAAAAAATTAAATAAAATTAGTCTGAGGGGATTGCTAGAAGATGAATCTGGATAAGTCATCAAGAATGCAGCACAAAGGTCAGGCACGGTGGCTCACGCCTGTAATCCCACCACTTTGGGAGGCCGAGGTGGGTGGATTGCCTGAGCTCAGGAGTTCGAGACCACCCTGGGCAACACGGTGAAACCTTGTCTCTAATAAAACAACAAAAATTAGCCAGGTGTAGTGGCAGGTGCCTGTAATCCCAGCTACTCAGGAGGCTGAGGCAGGAGAATTGCTTGAACCTGGGAGGCAGAGGTGGCAGTGAGCAGCCTCGGTGAAAGAGCGAGACTCCGTCCCAAAAAAAGGAAAAAAAAAAAAGAATGAAGCACAAAATATGAAGATATAAAAGCCTTAATCTAAAATATGAATAAAACATCACATGATAAAAATAAGATATGAAAAGATGAGAATGTCTGCCATACGTTCAACATATATATGACAGGATTTGCAATGAAAGAAACAATGGTGAATAGGAAAGAGACAACATTCAAAATGGTAATAGCTGAAACAAAATTCCAGAATTGAAGAAAGACTTGTGTTGTTGACCATTACATCAAGCCAACAAGTAGACACATGCGGGTGGATATGTAAAATTAAATATAAACAAACAATCTTAAAAGCAACCCCAGAGAAAAATCAGACTGCTGTTAGAATGGAATGACAGAATGAATAGATGACTCAATGTTAGCAACGATAAGACAAAAATACCCTTAAAAAGTATTTTTCTAATGCTAGGGAAAAGCAACAGTCAAGATAAATTAACATTGAATAGTAAAGCTAGCAACAAAGATATTTTCAGAACTATAAAAGCAAAGGAAATTGATTAACCTAGATCTTCACAGAAAGCAGCACTAAAAATATATTCTTTATGAAGAGGAAAGTAAAAACAGAAAGGAGGAAGATTCAAATCACAATAATGAGACAATATCACAAAGTGGTTTAGAGTGCAGGTGTTCTAGTCAGCTGTGCTGTGTGATGAAGAGTAAATTACTTCACCTCTCTGTGCCTCCATTTCCACATATGTTCAGTAGAAATGTCAATCATAGTAGCACTTGCATCACAGGTGTGTCACCGGCACATAGTATAAGTTCAATAAATGTTGATTAAAGTAAGTAGCTAAATTTACAGTAACATTGATGTAAAATGCTAAGATAAGTGTTTCAAGGCTTTAAAAACAACAGACTTAAGTATAATGTTGGACAGTGATATGGTACAAAGATAAGAGGAAATTTGATTGAAGTATTCTAAGATCACTGTATTTTTTCTTATACTTGAGAAAGGGAGAAAATAAAGGAAATGCAATGGATACTGCAGAAGAGCGTGGGTGTGCTCTGGACCACCAGTATTTTATTTAAAATAAATGTGTAAGAAAAAATAGACATCAGTATACCTGGGAGCGTGTTAGAATGCAGCTTCTCAGGTTGCACCCCAGATCTTCTCAATCAGAAATTCCAGGGTTGGAGTCCCAGAATCCACATTAACAACCCGCCTACCCCAGTATTTATAATGCAGAATAAAGTCTGGGTTGCTCTCTTAGAGAAGATAGGAAAGGAGGACAGAAGAAAAGAAAATTCATGGCAAGCAGAAAACACAAGCTGAAACGACCGATAATCCAAATGCAAATACATAACGTTTTTCTAAGATCTCTCCAATTGAATTGAGAACCTAGTTATATACTTTTTCCAAGATAAATGCACATCAAGTGGAGGGTCCACAGTGATAGAAAGTAAAAGGATGGAGGCCGGGCGTGGTGGCTCAAGCCTGTAATCCCAGCACTGTGGGAGGCCGACGCGGGTGGATCACGAGGTCAAGACATCGAGACCATCCTGGTCAACATGGTGAAACCCTG
>NW_016107364.1:1485982-1502515 GCF_001604975.1 Cebus imitator
TGGGGGGTGGGAAGCTGGGGAGAGATAGCAAGGGGAGAGATGCCAGATGTAGGTGATGGGGAGGAAGGCAGCAAATCACACTGCCACGTGTGTACCTATGAAACAATTTTGCATGTTCTTCACATGTACCCCAAAACCTAAAATGCAATAAAATAAATGGGAAAAAAAAACATTTATTGGAAACAGAGGCTAATAACTCTTCACCCTTACACAACTAACAAAATATTCTCAAAATAAAAATTAGGTGCAGGTAACTTTTACAAGAAGAAAACTGGCCCAACACATGAAGGAAATGGTAAATCCATGAACTTGATAGATTTTCACCTGTCTCATAAAATTCCAGAATTAGGTCTGCATTCTATCAGACCTAAGATACAAATTAACTGAAATCTTTCTGTTGGTTGGTTGGTGGGTGGGTGAGCCTGTGAGTTTTTTGTTCATTTGGTTGGTTGGTTTTTGGTGGGTTTTTGTTGTTGCTTATGTTTGTTTTTGAGAGGAGTCTCCCTCTATTGCCCAGGCTGGAGTGCAGTTTCATGATCAGGGCTCACTGTAGCCTCCATCTGCTGGGCTCAAGGGGTCCTCCCACCCCAGCCTCCTGAGGAGCTGGGACTAGAGACAGTACCACGCTCATATGATTTTTTTTAGTTCTTTGTTTGTTGAGACCGGATTTTGCTATATTGGCCAGGCTGGTTTTTATACTCCTGGCCTCAAGAGATCCTCCCACTCAGACTTTCAGAGTGCTGGGATTAAAAGCATGAGCCAACACACCCAGCCTGGAATCTTTTATTGAGGTTAAGAGCATAGACTGGGGCTGGATTGCTGGGTTTGTCTCCTGAATCTTCACGTACACTTTAAATTATTTGGCTTTGGTGACATCATCTTCAAAATTGTGAAACTAATAGTGTCTATTTCATAGTGTTGCTGAGATTCTTAAATAAGTTAATACAAGTAATATAAATTTCTTAGAATAGTACCTGGCATACGGTAAATACTTTTAAAATAAGTATCATTGTAATGTTTAGTATGTTGACAGTAATTACTACTACTCTTACTATTGCTATTTTTATTAAACAAGCTTATTGAATTTCAAAGCATCATGGAAAAGACATGAAAGTCAAGAACTGGGTTTTATTCACTAATTTTCATGATCAAAAATAAGGGGTTTCTCTGCTTCCCTAGTCCTGCCACTTATACCTGCCAGTAACAGCTCGCTGTATTTCTCTATTTCATAAATGGAAATGAATCTTTTCTGTTGTCTTTTTCTCAATATTCCAGAATACAGCACAAGCTAATATAGGGAGACTCAAAATACTTTATTTTTGCATATATAACTGTTTTTTCAACAAAGAAAAAGATTAATTGGTAGCTAGTTTTCCAGTTCCTCTCAATATTCCTGGCTGCAGCTTAGAAAAGCCGTAAAAGTAAGCCTGCACGTAAGAATTAAACACAATCCCTTCTCAGCCTATAGATGGTAGAGACTAGCACTTAAGAGTTACAACATGACTTTTTTGGTCTAGTCCCCTTAAGAAGGCTACTTTTTCTACTCTGAACACTTGAAAACACATTAAAATCAAATACAGGCTAATTGAAAACTTCCTTAACCCCCTGCAATCAAATAGTATAACAATGTAAACATTTAACCAATACATCTGACTTTGCTGCCACTGAATCTTCCAGGTGACAGGGGCTTCTGGGCCCCTGAGCTGTGTGTGCTCTCTGCTGATCCAGCATTTAACCTTCATGGTCAAAGGATGCTGTCCTGGCTCTCTGGCCTGTTCAGAAGAAACAAACAGCATTCTGGCCTTTCCTGTTATATAAAAATGATTTCAAAATCACTGCTCTCCATGTCCACATATGCTTCCAAAGGGTTCAACGTATGGAAACAATGGCATCCATTAGAAAATGATAAAGTGTCGAAGAAAACAGTAACAAAAAGGCTGCATGCTGTGGTTTTGCAAAAGAAGATAACCAAATATAATATGTTATGTGTTTCTGCACAATATATTTCTTTCTGTTTTTATTTAGAAATTAATCCCCTGAGAAATTGAACATGCTCGCATTTGCCAGCTGAATCCGGTTAATTACACAGGCTGAGATAAAGTCAAGGGCATTACGGACATGAGCAAACAGGTCGTTAAATGCAGTGACTGGAGTGGAGGATCAGGATGGAGAGAAGGCACACTGACCAGTGTTTTATGGCCCTGATTTGTTTTGGAATGTCTTAGAAAGTGGCTAAAAAGGACGTTCATCTGAGTGTGACTGTAATTATTTGTAGGACAGTATCACTCTCAACACAGAATAAATGCCAGATTTTAAATATTATTAGATGGCCTTCTGAAATCCTGGTGTTTCATGATGAGAAGAAAATCATAAACCTGGTCACTATATTGATGTGAATGACTTGGAGAGCATCTTCCTAGCTTTACAATAAGAGGAGGGACTTCTGCTGCACCCTCTGTCTCAGTTTCAGTGCACCATCTGGTCTCTTTGGAAGAGGCTTCCGTGCATGACATAAGCAAACAGACCCTGACATTCTTCCTGAAGGCCACTTTTCACTCTTTTCAAACTAGTTTCTGTACTTCTGAAACAAACTGTCTGCATGGAGACCTACAATGTGCATAGAGTGTTCACATTTCAGAACCCTGAATTTAATCAATTGCTAACCGTGTCACCTTTTATTTGAAGAAAAGTAGGACGCAGGTGTCTCTATTTATTCAAATAAAAGTTAATGAATGCAAAATTTCCAATAACGTATAAATTTCACCTCTAAAATACAAGTCTCAATCAAGCTAACCACTTTCTCTCATTGTTTGTTTTACCATGGTATGCGCTAGTGCAGGATGCTGACTTTTTTTCCGATTAGTCAACACAATCACTAAAATAATTCCATTTTTCTATCTCAAATGACAGATTCAGCAGGATTAACATTTTATGAGGGATACCTCCATAACCAAAATTGGATAGATTTTGGAGTTTTCACACTGACCTCAGGGAGCAATACATTCCTTTTCCTATTTCTTATGAAGACATAAGACATCTATATTTAATATTTCTTAAGCTTCAATTACAAATTCAACTGAGGAGACAGCAGATGCTGAAAGTCTGAAGGAGTAACACTTCAAAACTCGGCAAATTGTATCCTGTTTAGTTCATTCAGGCTGGTTTAACAAAAATGCCATACCCCGGGTGCTTAAAAACAACAGAAATGTATGTCTCCCAGTTCTGGAAGCTAGGATTTTCAAGATCAAGGCACCACCACATGCAGCGACTGTTGACGACCTACTTCTTGGTTCCTGCGTGGCTGTTTTTTCTCTGTGTCCTCACATGCTGCAAAGGACAAGGGACCTCTCTAGGTCCCTTTTTTTTTTTTTTTTTTGAGATGGAGTTTCGCTCTTGTTACCCAGGCTGGAGTGCAATGGCGCGATCTCGGCTCACCGCAACCTCCACCTCCTGGGTTCAGGCAATTCTCCTGCGGCAGCCTCCTGAGTAGCTGGGATTACAGGCATGCGCCACCATGCCCAGCTGATTTTTTGTATTTTTAGTAGAGACGGGGTTTCACCATGTTGACCAGGATGATCTTGATCTCTTGACCTCGTGATCCACCCGCCTCGGCCTCCCAAAGTACTGGGATTACAGGCGTGAGCCACCGCGCCCGGCCTCTAGGTCCCTTTTTAAGGACGCGTTTCCCATTCCTGCTGGCAGAGCCCTCATGACCTCATGACATCCCAACAGCCCCACATCTTAATGGCATCACCTTGGGAGTTAGGTTTCCACATACGAATTGTAGGAGGATGCAAACATTCAGTTTATAGCATATGCCTAAGCAATTAAGGAGTGAAAAAAAAAGAGACTATGGGCATCTCCTAGATGGAAAACTGAAATTCAGAAAATGTAAGTGACTCAGTCAGGTGCACCTGTGAGAAATGCTGGAGCCCTCTTTCTATTACACTCTGAGAAAAACAGTTAAGGTTCCTTTATGTGTAATTGTCAGAAGAGCAGCTCTAATCTTTAGACATTCTTATCAGCTAATATAAAAATGTAACACAATTCAATCTCGTCAGTTTTGTTCTACCTAAAATTCTTCTTCATTAAAATACAGTTTTAATTTTAACTGAACAAAAACACAGTTGCAATGTGAAAGAAAAATAGAAAGCTTACATAATGCGTGTAATGTGAACTGTCACCTATCAACTGTAAGTACATGCTACAGATGTTTTCTTGTCTGTCTGAGTTGGGCTGTATTTATGTGTGTCCACTCTGAAAAGCTGTACTTCTGGGCTAGCACAGAAACACTAATCAGAAGGGGTGACTAACCTATTTCTTATCTTCGTTCTTCTGGATAAACTCAGAATTTAATGTCACCATCAAGTTGATTCAGAACTCCAAGAGCTACCTTTATTTATTTATTTTTTTAAAGATGAAGTTTCACTCTTATTGCCCAGGCTGGAGTCTAGTGCTGGCATGACCTCAGCTCATTCCTGCCTCAACCTCCCAAGTACCTGGGATTACAGGCACCCACCACCAAGCAGCTAATTTTTGTATTTTTAGTAGAGATGCGGTTTTGCCATGTAGGCCAGGCTGGTCTTGAACTCCTGACCTCAGGTGATTTGCCTGCCCAGGCCTCCCACAGTGCTGGGATTACAGGCATGAGCCACTGTGCTGGGCCTCTAGGAGCTACTCTTTAGAGTCTTATCTCTTCTGTCTTGTTTCTCCTGTGGTTCTGTTTTGAGACTTCCACATTTTAATCAGGATGTATACTTAGCTACTTTTAGAAGGCTTGCTGCTGATGTAATTTATTACTCTCTTTACCTCCATTTTTAATAAATAAAGCTCTTTAAAAATGTTTTACTCTATACTCGGGAGTTTAATACTACTTGCTCCAAATCCTAGGCTTTTTCCCTTTTGTTCATTTTGGACTTTTGTCTAAAGACTTCTATTAGTAGATGAATATTGCCTTTGAACAAATAAAAATATTTGAACACAGTTTTACACTGATCTATTTTAATGAACCAAAGCAAATTTTGCAAGGGTGTGCAGTCTTAGATTTCCAATGAGACTTTTAAAGTCAGTTTTAAAATCTGCACTTCAGAAAAAAATCAACTGTCACCTATATAGAAGCAAAATGGACAAGATTTGAAGATTAATTTCTTGTGCCATGCCAATGTAACACTGTCCATTGCCAACTCCACAATAATGTTTAGCTTTACTAAACTTCCTGCTGCAAAACTGATCTTCAAGCCAAATTAAACTAGTTTCCTTCATAGAAACAGTTACTAGGAACAAATGACTTTAAGCAATAAGATGGATCCCCACCCTTCAAGGTGACATGTATTCACCTTAGCTCCAAAGCCAATTAAGAAAACCAGAGGATCCTTTTTTTGAATTATCCTAAACCATTCCACAATTATTAGTTATCTCATGGAAAATGTTTCAGATCTCAAGTCCCTTAAAATCTAGTGAGTTGTTAACAAAACCAAGGAGTTAAAAGGCAGGCTGCCTGCAGAATCTGCTGAACAATGTGTCAACCTTAGGGACATAGTTAACAACTGGAATGGATCTGGGCAATTCCTTTGGTCCCAGAGAAATTCCTAAAGTACACTGTACTCTGAAGCCATTTTCCAGGCAAGCTTCTTTGCAGGTTCTGCACTTCTTCAGGGTCCTGACTTCTAAGGTTTAAGATCTTCTAAAAAGGGATTCAAAATCGGAGGGTGAAGGGTGGGACGAGGGAGAGAATACTAGGCTTAATACCTGGATGGTGAAATAGTCTGCACAGCAAACCTTCTTGACACCTATGTAACAAACCTGCACATGTACCCCTGAACTTAAAAGTTGAAAAAAAAAAATCACAAGTGACCACAGGAAATCACTTCAGCCTAAACTCCACCTGGAGTATGAAAATGGGTCCCCATGACAGATAATAATTAAATGGTCCATGCTTGGTTATGGTAATACAAACACATTGGAGAACACTGTTAATTAGAAAAATGTGAACCAAGATGTTCTGGAGATGTATGATTCGAAGAAGAATCGGGGAATTTTGTTATCCTTTCCCCGACCCCCAGGCACAGCGTTGTATTTGGCAATAACTACAGTGGAGCTTTTAATACAAATGAATATGAAAAATATTTTGGAACCAACTGAAGGCAACCAATGAAGGCAAGAAGCCTATCCTCAAATCTCTCATTTTTTGATGCTGTGTGACTCTGGTGGCTCTCTTTAGAGTGTTTGTGGAATGTGCAGCTGTTTAATGCCTTTTGTTTTCAAGTGGTAGCTTCAGTGGGCTCCAAACACAACAGGATAAATCCCATTCAACATTATGATAAAATTTACTTCAATAAAATTTCTCTGATTCATAATACATAAAAATGTACTTCTAATTTATCTCATTTCATAAGCCATTAATTTTTTTAAAGGGTGACTGGTCAACAAATACATGTTATAATAAAATGTTGTGTGATGTTTAGCTTGGGGTACAAAGCTAATATAAAACAAAGGTTGACACTTAAAATGTACTAATGCATCAAAAGTTCATATTAATTTAAGAATCTAATACTTGAAATTCTTGTAAAGTTAAAAAGTAGTCAGTGTCAGTTCATTTTTATAACTTCTGTATGTTGTTTCCAAGTCATTACTCAGAAATCATTTTTCAGACCTATTAGTACTTTTCTGCAAACATATATGATCTTTCTTTCCAATGAATGAAAAATTAATCTGAACATAATGTTTATTATAGGTTCTCATTTGATACTGACTTTTAAAAAGCCACCTTGGCCGGGCGCGGTGGCTCAAGCCTGTAATCCCAGCACTTTGGGAGGCCGAGGCGGGTGGATCACGAGGTCAAGAGATCGAGACCATCCTGGTCAACATGGTGAAACCCCGGCTCTACTAAAAATACAAAAAATCAGCTGGGCATGGTGGCGCATGCCTGTAATCCCAGCTACTCAGGAGGTTGAGGCAGGAGAATTGACTGAACCCAGGAGGCGGAGGTTGCGGTGAGCTGAGATTGCGCCATTGCACTCCAGCCTGGGTAACAAGTGAAACTCCATCTCAAAAAAACCACCTTTATGAGCTGTATAATACTTCATATAACTAGAACATGTAAATCTTAATGACCATCTTTATGCAAATTATCAGAATAATTATACTTTTATGCTCCTCAATAATTATTTGTATTTCAACATCAGTGGTTCTTCCGCTTTAGAAGGAAAAAAGAATTCCTAATTGTGTAATGGTCAAAACCACTAGTGGCGCTCTTCTTGGAAATAAAGATACTCATCACACTCTTCCCATGTACTAACTTCAAGCAGTATCACCCTGTAGGCACTCAGAGCTTCTCAAAATGTGTGCACTTAAAGGGAAACACACTTTTCATTCACTGAACAAATATTCTCTGACTGCCCACAATGTGCCTGGCACCTGCATTCAAAAAGGAGAAAATGCCATCTTGGAATGTGCCTGAAAGCAGCTCCAATTCCAGCTGCACAAGAAACTGCAAAGGATCCCACTATGCATGCTTCTGCTCACTGAACCTCGTTGTTTTCTTCCTAAAAACAAAATGCGTCCGGCCGCAGAAGAATCGCTTGAACCTGGGAGGCAGAGTTTGCCATTTAGCTGATATCATGCATCTGCACTCCAGCCTGGGAACAGAGCAAGACTCCATCTCAAAAAAAAAAAAAAAAAAAAAAAAAATGCATGCGCTCCTCCCCAAAAGACACTAACACAATGTCTCATCCAGTTATGGCTCCAAGATTCTGGGCAATGCAAGGTTGTCCCTACAGCCAATCCAGATGTAGCTCTTTATGAGGTAGTAACCTACGACCCAGTGCATGCACACTTGTGGAATGAGATAGGATAAACCGTTTCAGAGCCTCCTTGCTATGTGTAATGAAGTGTATTATTTGATTAGGTAGTAATTTTGTATTCTAGGAGGGGGTCACCAGTCCACCCATGATTCATTTTCTGGGAGTTTTCTAATTTTCTGTCATCTGCCTTAACTCTGAAGCGGGCATGGGAGTATATACCTTCTTTAGGAGCTAAGAACCTTCCTCAGATGTTTTCTGCCCTGGAATCTCAAGGATGATTTATAAGCTCCACCAGCCATTGACTTTCAGAGAAGTTTTGGATTTCTTTGGTAGTATAACTCTTTAAAACTTTGCAGTTTTGTGATCTATTTGATTTTACTTGGTTCCATAGGCCAGTAGTTACACCCACAGTTTTGTTTGATTTTTTTTCTAGAAATACTTCTCTTCAATCCTAGGCCTCCTGCTGTTTCTCTGTCAGACCTTATGCCCTCAGGTTTTGGTGGGGAACCACCCCTTTGCTCTCTTTTCCCTGAACCATTTCTCTGTTAAGCAAGTACACTGGGCTTCACCTCTGGGTGGTAGACCTTTGCTCTGAGATGCTTTCAACCATTCACAGGCTTTATGAAAGAGCATGTAGCTCAAAGGCTTATCATTTTTATTTTATTGGTATTGACTTGGAGTTGAGAAGCAGTTGCCTTTTCAACCTTGAAAGCTCGAAGTTTTAAATACACTCTATTTCCTTTTGATCCTGTGTGCAAACTCACCAATTCTTTCTCTTAATACCCTGCCAAATACAGCCCATGGCAACTAACATGTGCTGATAAATTTGCTAATATTCTGTCTTCCAACTCCTTTTCCAAGGAGTGGATATTTTCTAACCCATTTCCCCAAGTTACTGTGGGTGCTGTTTTAATCTAGTATTTCACTACTGGATAACATGGATCAGCCTCTATCCAATGCCCATTTCTTTTCCCTTCCTGACTGAGCACCAAGACATTGACATATATGTTAAGTTTTTTGTGATGGCATCACCCTTCTCAGCTGTCTTCTGTTCTTAACTTTTTAAAAGTTAGTCAGAAAGTGTTAGGCATGCAGCTATAACAAACAATCCCAAAATCTCAGTGCCTTTATCCAGCAAAACTTTTTTTTTCTCAATTACACACAGTGAGTCTGCAGAATGGTTCTGTTAATCACTGACATCAGATATTCAGACTAACCATTTGCTATTTGCTATTAAATTGGCCCACTGATGGTGTTTTCCACATAATGGGATGCAAAAAAAATGTTTATTGAATAGAATGGATGATGTGAGATGAAGGAATGGAATGAGTTAGATGACAGAAGTCAAAAGGGACCCCAAAGTTTGTTACGTGGATTGAGTAAGAAATAACTGCCCACTGACAACCCTGGGTCACCTTTGGCAAAAGTTGCCTGCAGGCTGCCATGAGCAGGGATTCACAGGCTGTGTACTCAGCATCAGACCACTCAAGGAGGCTTTCCCCTGCAACAATGAGGAAATAGCTTCTTTTTTTAGGAAATCAGTATGCCTATCTGCAAGCTTCACCTCTGTCACTAGCAGCCACCAGGGACACTGTGCTCCTGGAAGGATCTCCCATCCCAACCTCCCTTTAGTTCTCACTCTTGTCCACAGAGCATCATCAGCACAGGGCTGTCAGAATTAATCTCAATGTGCCCTTCATCTCTGTCCATGTCAGCTACATACTCTTTCTCCTTGGTCTTTCGTCTCTAGGATCTAATCTCTTGGGCTTTATAATGGTCTTTCCAACTCCTTCTCACACCCCCGCACACATCCTGATGATCTTTTTATGCTACTAGAAGTCATCATCAAACAAAATTCTTGATCTCACTTCCCCCTTCAGCTATTGTGCCAGGTATTTCTTCTTGATGTAAAAAAAAAAAATTACAAAGTAACTTCTAGATTGAGTTGTCTATATTTAACTATCTGCACTGACTCCAATTTCTGTTTCTCTTCTCTCCAGTTTTCTCTTGCACCTATTCAAGCTGTCTTTTGTCTTCCTACAAAGACAATAAGGGAAGCCTGACAAAAACTTTCCTTATTAAGGGAGCTAATGCTACCTTAAGAAAAAGGTAACAAGAACTTGTTAACAGAACTTTCCTTATTAAGGTAGCTAATGCTCTCCAGGATGGAAAAATCTTACAATCAATTTTTGGACCTCATTTGACTTGAGCTTTGCTGGCATTAAAAAGTCAGCTATTCTATCCTCCTTGAAACACTTTGTTCTTGGCATTCAGCATATTGCACTCTTTTCTCGTTTCTTCTCCCTTAAATGCCTGTATGTCTTAGTTGCCTTCCCTGTTTGTTTCCCAAATATCGAATTGTGGGAGTATACCAGGTCTTAACCCTTAAATGTCTTCTTTTTTTCTACCTGCTGAAGGCTTCTTGGTGATCTCATTTGGTTCCATGACTTTACATGAAATCAATATGCCGTTGACTCCCACATTTATAAGTTGTATCTAAATTTCTCTCCTGAATTCCAAGCTCATATAGCAAACTGCCTATTCGTCCATCCTCTCCAATAACTAATAAGAATCTAAGAATTATTTCTCAAACTGAGCTCTAGTTATTTTCCTCTAAGTCTGCTTTTCTCATAGGCTTCATCATCTCACTGCATGATAAATCCATTTTTCCAGTTGTACAGGCTAGGAATCTTGCATTCATCTTTAATTTCTCTTTCTCTCATACTCTGATTGCAAATCTTGTAGAGTTTCCCGACTATATCCTAAATGTGAATGATTCTCATCAACACCATTCCCCGCTCCCCTGCTATATTGATCCCAGTTACCATTCCTCTTTTCCTGTTATCCATTTCCACTGCTTCTCCTTGACCCTTTTACTTCTTTTTTAGTGACAACTTTATTTTTATATTTTACTCAATGCCTCTTAATAAGTGTTCATTTTAGTCTGTCCTCCCTTACATATCTTGTACTTTATTTTTCATTCCTAGGTTTGTCTTTTTCCACTTCTTTTCCTAATTCATGCCACTCTTATCATTTTTCCTACAGTTTTTGTTCATTTTCATTCTTAGTTTATGAATTTCCGATTCAAGTTTATATTTTATACCATCAATGATTGAACACATTCAACTATTTCTGGAGTGTACTCATACTTTTCTTCTGCTTCATGTTTTTCTGGGGGATTGGGGTAGAGTAGGAGGTGATTTTCCTTAATTTATTTGAATTTGTGTGAATCTTCCCGTCTTGAATTTTTGCAGTAGTTCTCTACGGACTTTGATTTTCTTTGCTGATTTTTATAATATCAGGGTGATGTGTAAGAGTCCTAGTTTGTTTGGCTGAATTTGAGAATTCCACAATGTCTGTGATTCAAAGCATCATGCTATACATGATAAATACATAAAATTTATATCCCAATCTTTACATAATTAAATGTCTGAACAAAAAAGGTTAAAGTACAGCATCTGATTACTGAGTAGTTAACAGTTTGTAATTAAAAGTCTTTTGTCAATGAAAAAAAGTCCTATTTTAATACTGCTCTTTTCTGTCATTTTAATAAGGCCCAGGGAGTATGGTAGCGTTTTGTTTGTGTGTCTCTAGTGATAGGGATTGTCAGTTCCCTGATACTGTGGCACCGTTTTACTTAAAGGATCCTAAATCTTCTACTTTTTCTTCTTTTCCTTCTACCGCCCCATTGCTAAAGGGTGTTTCTTCCTTCCTATTTTTTTTTTCCTTCCAACTTTTATTTTAGGTTCAGGGGAGTGCATGTGCAGGTTTGTTACATGGGTAAATTTCAGATTATTTTGTCACCCAGATAATGAGCAAAGTATGTGACAGATAATTTTTTGATCCTCTCTCTCCTTCCGCCCTCCACCCTCAAGCAGGCTCTGGCATCTGTTGTTCCCTTGTCAGTGTCTATGGGTACTTCATGTTTAGATCCCACTTAAAAGTGAGAACATGTAGTATTTAGTTCTCTGTTTCTGCATTAATTCTAGTAGGATATTAGCCTCCAGCTGCATCCATGCTGCTACAAAGGACTTTATTTTGTCCTTTTCAATGACTGCATAGTATTCCATGATGCAAGCTATACAACTGGAAGACTTGCCCCTCTAAACCAAATGTGTTTTTTAAATCACAGGCTTGGCCTTTTATATAACACTTGCCCTTTATACCACATGTCCTTTGAAATCTTCCTTATAGATCATGTGACCTGCACCATACATTTTCAGTACTGTCAGCTTACTAGTGGATCTAATCTTTCCGGTGGTTGCTCCAGCTCTCCCTCAGACCCCTTCCTGCACCTTCCCTCTGTCCCTCCTGCTCTTTTGGCATATCAGCATTCTCTGCCTTGAGATTTTTCTTTCCCCTCCATGGTAGTAATTAGGAAAACATATTTAATTTCTTCAGCTTTAAGCAGATTTAATCACACCATATTCCTTATATGTATTTCTAATTGTTTTTATAGATCACATCCTATTAAATTGTGTGCTTGGAAGCTTTCCTATTAGAAAGGAATAAAATATTTGGCCTTTGTATTTGTTTTGGTGTTTTATTACTAACATAACAAATTGCCACACACAGCAGCTGAAAGCACTACAAATTTATTATCTTATGGTTCTGAAGGACAGAAGTCCAACGCTGGGCCTCCTCAGAAGAAAATCAAGTTGTTATCAAGATGACAAAAATCAAGAAAATCAAGATAACATCTTGATTTTCTTCTTTTGTTATCAATTTAATTTTTTTCAACCTTATTGTTATCAACTTAATTAACTTGATTTTCCTTCCTTTCAGGAGGCTCTGGGATAAATACACTTTCAAACTTGTTGGGGTCGTTTGGCCAAATTCAGTTTCATGTTCATTAGGGACTAACTTCAAAGTGTTTTTGTAACAAATTTGGCTACATATAACAGTTTTAGAGCTCTGTATGATTTCAGACTTCAGGCTTAGATACCCATGTTGTTGGCTATGTTTTCATATTCCCGCACACAGCTCTTCCTGTGTGTTTCAGTCTCAGCTGCCAACCACCTCTGCAGAGTTGCACAGAAAGGAATTGCTTTCTGTGTCTTAGGAAAGCATGACTAAGATAAAGGGTCTTGATAGCACCTCTTCCTCAAAAAGTTGTCTGCTTGATTACTGTATTCTTGAGAAGCCTAAAACTTGTGCATCAAATTTTCTATTGGCATCTATTAATAATTCTACCCCAATGCTGGCTTTCCATCACAGAAATGCACTCATTCTCAAGGTGAGCTTCTCAGTTGTTGCAAAGATCTTTCTTAAACTTGTAATTTTTTAAAAATATCCAGTTCCCATCTCTGCCTGCACCCCCCTCCACCACCATTCTTTTCAGATCATTTATTGGTGTCGATTTCTCTTCTCTCTGGTTTTCTCTGAATTGTTGTAAGCCCTTGTGTCATTTACTAACCTCCATATTAAATAATTTTGCAATGAATTCTCGTCAGGCAAAAGAGCAGCACATTTGATTGTTCCATCAATTGCTGCTATTTGTCATTTGTTACTTTGGAAAATAGGAAGAGGCAATTCTCTCTTTCGCCATGTTTGAAAGCCTAATCTCACTCCTTCAATTCTGCTAAAATAAGTAGCAGAATAAGGTTTTCTATATTGAGTCCAGAAAGTTGATATATCAACTTGCTGTTAAATCAAGGAAAACAAGTTGATTATCTGCATAAAAGACACATTTAGGTGGTAACTCATTTCCTTGGCTCTAAGTTGACCTTTTCTAAGATTCCACTGTCGTATCTATATAGAAAATAAAAATTTAATCAAGTGCTGATCAGAAATAAAATTAAAAGAGTGTATTCAAAACTTTCAGGTTGCATAAATAACCCTAATAAGGTTGAAAGAAAAAATGGCTAATAAAAAACCTTTTTGGAATGGATATTTTGTCATGACCTAAGTTCAATAAAGAACCATGTCAGATATTACTCTGTTTCTCTTTCTAATCAAAACAGCTATTTTATCTAGATAAGTAAGAGTTATAAACTCCACTTAAATGGAGACAATGGAGACCTCAAAATATCCTCCCAGACACTACTCACCAAATTATTTGCATTTGGCTGTAGAATTTTTTTGAATTTCTGGGAATCAACTGCAAATTATATATATTTACTTGTTCTACATTTATGTACTAGTGTCCATATCCAGATGTTGTTCTAGGATAAAGGGTGACTAGATCAAGTACGTTCCTTGCACTCTAGTTTCTTAAAGTTGACTGGGAAAGGCAGAAGAATAGCTCATTATTACGTAGGGGCTATGATAAAATTATGTACAGTGTTATGAAAATGTAGAGGAAAGATGAAGAGCTAAACTAAGGAGGCCATATTTGAACCACATTTTTAAGGACTATTAGGTTTCAGTGAACTTTGTGGAAGGGAGCAAATGAGGAGCACTCCACAGAAAGGAAATAAATGCACTTCCTACTTAGAAAACTAATTGTTCCCCCATCTCTACACTGGCCAATTCTACAAATCTGACTTCAAAAGAAACAGCTTGCTCCTGTAGCCTAACCCAAGATAGGTGCTTTTGATCTTTGCCGAAGCAAGTGTTTACATTTTTTTTTTTTTTTTTTTTGAGACTGAGTTTTGCTCTTGTTGCCCAGGCTGGAGTGCAATGGCTCAGTCTTGGCTCACGCAACCTCTGCCTCCTGGGTTCAAGCAATTCTCCTGCCTCAGCCTCCCAAGTAGCTGGGATTACAGGCGTGTGCCACCACATCTGGCTAATTTTGTATTTTTAGTAGAGACAGGATTTCTCCATGTTGCTCAAGCTGGTCTCAAACTCCCAATCTCAGGTGATCTGCCTGCCTTAGCCTCCCAAAGTGTTGGGATTACAGGCGTGAGCCACCATGCCTGGCCATGTTTAGGTTTTAACTGGTTTCTTATCTTCCTACTATTAAAAAAAAGTTGGGGGTGAAACTAAAGTCCATAAAACATCAGCAAGGCCAGTTAAGTAGAAGCTTATGCCACATCACGCCAGTTTTCAAGAATGATGAAAGCATCATCAAAATGTCTTATAATTTAATAGTTCTATAAATTTTAAATGACAGTAAGGGAGAATGTTATATTCTCTAAACAATAGTCTGTAAGGGAAACATTTTTCTTCACTTTACAGTAAAGCATGTATTTAAGACATTAATAAATATGAAAACAACCTTTATCATCAAATCATAGCAAATCTGCACAGAAGAAAAGAATTAGATAGAATTAAGAATTTATGCTTCTGCTGAAGACAAAACAAGATTATTTTATCTACGCTTTTCAAAGATTAATAAAAGCTAACTACAGGGAGAAGTACATACAATGATTTATTATTTTCACACAAAAAAGTCCTACCTGCATCATACATAAAGTAACATGAAACTGATGCAGTGTTATTTTTAATTCTGCAGTGTAATTTTTGGCTGATAGCATATTTTCCATATATATATATATGTATGTTTTCATATATATATATGGAAGAAATATATATATATTCATGATGAAAACTTTTTCACTCTGGTTTCAAATATAACTCATTTTGGATCATTTAACTTTAATGTCATTATCTTAAAGACTAAATTTAGTGAAAGCAATAAAGCTGGAATCTAATTATTTAGTCAATAGGCATCTATTAAAGGCCTTCTATGAAAAGACCTCTTTTCTTATCCCTGTGAATCAGAATTAAAAATAGCACTGCATCAGTCCCATGTCACTGCATTGTAAGACAGCATACTTTCCCCAGAATTCTGTGAAGGAGAGATGGAAAGACATTGAAACACTGGGAGGAGCCACCATCTTTGACTAAATTTGTTTTGTACTCCCATCATTTGCCCTCCAATCAGTAAAATCATTCATCACATAATTCCTCATTTAATTTAATCTCTAGCCTCCATTTGTCTTATTATTCGCAAATGCCTTTCAATTTTCCTTTTGGAAATTATCAAATTTCTTCATTTAACTAATCGCCTACATAATGAAAACATTATTTGTGTTTCTAGTCCAGAGAAAAAGTTATTTACTCAATTAAAAATTTGAACATAGCTGCAGGCTATCTGAAAAAGGCATTTTAATGAAAAAGCACGTCATGAAGAGAAAAATAGAAAACTTCATAGAACACTTTAATGTCTTTATTCTCCCATAAAAAAGTTATTTACATATTATCTGTAGACTAAAAAGTTTGAAAGATAAAGCAAATGACAAAAGGCATTGAGTCTATGGGAAAATAAACATTTTAAAATGCAGGTGAGTGGCGCACCTGTAATTCCAGCTGCTTGGGAGGCTGAGGCTGAGGCAGTGGGTTCTGAACCCACCTGCCCAACCCTATAGACCCATGTATTGCATTCATATTGATTCTCAGTTCTGTAAAAAAATATAAAAATGAAAAGTGAAAGATAATTCAGAGAAAAACACTAATTAGAAAAAAATTAACACTCAATAAAATATGAAAAGACCTCAGGCCATGTGCAGTGGTTCACACCTGTAATCCCAGCACTTTGGTAGGCCAAGGTGGATGTATCACCTAAGGTCAAGAGTTTGAGACCAGCCTGGCTAACATGGTGAAACCCGATTTCTACTAAAAATACAAAAAATTAGTCAGGCACAGTGGTGTGCGCCTCTAATCCCAGCTACTTGGGAGGCTGAGGGAGTAGAATCACTGGAACCCACGAGGCAGATGTTGCAGTGAACCGAGATGGTGCCATTCTCCAGCTTGGGCAACCTGAGCAAAACTCTGTCTCAAAAAAAAA
>NW_016107364.1:1503666-1516201 GCF_001604975.1 Cebus imitator
AGACAGTGTGGCGATTCCTTAAGGATGTAGAAATAGAAATCCATTTGACCCAGCAATCCCTTTACTGGGTATATATCCAAAGGATTATAAATCGTTCTACTATAAGGACACATGCACACGAATGTTCATTGCAGCACTGTTTACAATAACAAAGACCTGGAACCAACCCAAATGCCCATCGATGATAGACTGGACAGGGAAAATGTGGCACATATACACCATGGAATATTATGTAGCCATCAACAACGATGAGTTCATGTCCTTTGTAGGGACATGGATGAACCTGGAAACCATCATTCTCAGCAAACTGACACAAGAGCAGGAAATCAAACACCACACGTTCTTACTCATAGGCGGGTGTTGAACAAAGAGAACACATGGACACAGGGAGGGGAGCACTACACACTGGGGTCTGGCGGGGAGAAATAGGGGAGGGACAGTCGGGGGTGGGGAGTTGGGGAGAGATAGCAAGGGGAGAAATGCCAGATATAGGTGAAGGGGAGGAAGGCAGCAAATCACACTGCTATGTGTGTACCTATGCAACTATCTTGCATGTTCTTCACATGTACCCCAAAACCTAAAATGCAGTAAAAAAAACATTTTGGAAAAAAAAAATTAATACATACAGCTTGCCTAAGAAAGAAGAACTAAAAATTATGGTTTTAATGTTTGAAAGGTAGCAACCATCAAAAATAACTTTATAAAACCAAAGCTTTGTCTAAAATCAAAGAAATTCAGCTTATCTGCAACAAAACAGATCAAGTATACAGACTACAAAGGTTAATTATTTTGAGGTGAAGTTTTAGGACTGATCTAATTGAGCCAAATGCTAGAAAGTCATGAAAAGAATGAACTGATACTGTTTCTGACATTTTCTACATGAACTCAGAGCTATCCCCTGCTGTTACAGGATGTCACTCTTGCTGCCCTGCAGACTCACGAATACACATCATCATTTTCTCCTTGCTTGCCCTTATACCTTTCACTCTGCTGAACCTTTGTCATAGTTCCTCAGTCTCTCCTAGGAAGGCTAACAGCCTTCCAGATCACCACATACCAAACCCACCTGCCAATCCCACCAGATTCTATTATTGAAAGCAGAAATGGTGTGTTTTTCATATAACTTCCTAGCACAGCGCCTGGCATATAGATAGTTCACAATAAATATTTGTTAAAGGAATGAGCCCTGAATTGTAAGAATCTTTCTTCTCTCTCCCTGTCTCTTTGAAATAGTTAACAGTTCAGTCTTTAGTGTGACAGTACATACTCTACTTTTATCATGCTTGCTATTTCTATTCTTATATGCTACCACGCTACTAAAATGCTGCAGCACTGGCTGCAAAAGACATCTTTATGTGCTAGTAGGAGCCCACGAATACCTCTCATTGCTGTGATGGGAGACTTCTTTGTTCCAGCACTTACAGAAATTCTGCATTTAGTTCTACTTGAAAGGGTCCACTCCAGTTTCATGGAAGCCTTTTATTGTATGATTGCTTTGTCTCATTAAACCCTAGGACAAAAGACGATGAAGGAGCAAAAGGAGCAAATCATATTTCTTAAATATTTCTTAAATATCTGGGCATGCACTGACTTACTGCTTAAGGAGAACATTGGCACCAAGGTGCTTTGGTATATTTAACTTTCTTATTTTTACCCCCAAGTAGCACATTAAATATTTTCACCTTCATGTGTAGAGAACTGGAAATAATGCAGAAAAGATATTAATTGTTTGCAACTTTACATTATTTTTAAATTGTGGAATCCTGTGAAAAACTTAAAACATTAAAAATTTAAAAGAAAAGCAATAATCATAGTGTCCCGCTGAGAGAGATTTCAAGCATTTCTTGATACACAGCATGTAAATTTGTTTAACCTGTAAGAGTTTGGTGGTTAGAAAATCTTTTAAATCTTTTATACATTTTATAAATATGTATATATCTAATAAAAGTATTTTCAATATATGCTATTGTTGCTCCTATGAAATTTTTCTATGAAGTCTGGCATTTGCTTCCTAGAAGAAAAAAGTTTTGTTTGAGGTTTTTGGGGTGTGTGTGTGTGTGTGTGTGTGTGTGTGTGTGTGTTTTAAGTAAGCCATAGCCTCAGCAAATGGTACATTTATTATATTGGTATCCTTGTGGTTGGAAAGGATTACTTTCTGGGTTCCTAAGGAAATGCCTGAGCTAATCCCAGGCCTCTGACTCCATTCAAGTGGGGAGCCAGGTCCTCCTGAAAAGCTCCCTGATCCTTGACAGAGTTTGATGGTGTGACTTACACCAGTGAGGGGATAGTCCCTGATACATGCTAACTGTATTTTTGTAAATAAAATGGAAATTTTATTTCATTTTATGATGGGAACTTTGGAACTATTATTTTTATTAGAATAGGATCCCATGAGGAACTGCATATTCTTTTTTCTTTACTTTTAAAAGTATGCACAGTCTTGAAAAAACTAAAAATAAATGACAAATTTGTCTTCACATCTCAGTAATGAAACTTATTTTTGCTGCAGAGGCAGCGTGACTAAGCTCAGAAAGAAAACATTACCTAAATTTGATGGTGTTGACCATTGAGGAGAGCCCAGAATTGGTAGTCAGATCCCTGAAGTTAAGAAAATCTGTCACAGATAACTTTTTATGGGGATATTAAAATGCCAAGGCAAAGGGTTAGGTGTCATCCACAGAAAGCAACAAGAGATTTACAGAAAATCCATATTAAACTGCTCTAGTACAGATTTATGTTACATGGAAAAGTCAGAAACTTCTCTGGACAGATGTCAATGGAAAGTTCTTATCCAATTTCCGTACAGTGATATTGGAGCTTGGCTTAAAATATTAAACCTCAGACCCCAAATTTCAAATTTCTGCATGGTATAATAGCTGGAAGACTCGGTTGATTTCCAGTTCTGTTTTGGTTGACCAATGATTTGAGACACAGGTATGACCCTAACCCTTGGCTACCTCACTCACACAGGGCTTACACTAAAGTCAAATTCATTTACATTTAGGAAAGCCTGTGAATGTTTTAGATACGACAGTATTTTGTGTCAGTGTAACAAATTCTAATGTTTTAACCAAGGGAAAAATGTGTTTATAAAGAAATTTGGAGTTGATCATAGTTGGAAAAAAAAAAAAAAGCAGTGATCTCATCAATGTCTTAGGTAATTAGAATTTTCCAAAGAGAAGATATTAAGATTCTACCCCAATTTAAAAAAAAAATAAATAAGAATAGCCTAATTTGTATTGTTTACAGAGAAAATGATCACATTCTAGAGCTGATTTATGATCCATTTCAATTTAGAATGACTTTGGGATCCGATCTTCAACTCATAAAAATCTAAGTAACTTTCAGGAAAGCGTTCATTTGTTTGACTTGACATTTTTTCAACGATTCACTTATATATTTTATTTCATATTTAATTTTTACATTGATATAAAATTAGTTAATCATGTAAAGCATGTTTTGAAGTATATATATACATATATATATACACACACACACACATATACATATATATATATATATATATATATAGTGGGATAACTTGGCTAATTTATTCTTTTAAATAATTTTCCTCCCAAAATAAAATCAATCTAAACTTTGTTATATAGGAAACAAATATTCCCAGACTATTATCTGTAAATAAGGTAAAGTACTACAAATAAAATAAACCACTTAAAAATATAATCTCAAGTAGTGGAAAGTAATCGCTGGGACTTTTTTTCACTTCCTAAATATAGTTTTTTGTGGTTTTTTAAAAGTGGGTTCTTAAACTCTTGCCAATTACCTGGAAAAATGATTCAGGGAATATTATTCCATCATTCCTAGGGAGCATTGCTTGACTGGTGATGTTGTGGTTACTTTCAGAGCTGGAGGCTGAGGAGTGGTGCAAGCACCTCTGCATGGAGTGTCTGGGGACCAGGCTCAATGACATCAGCCTTGGGGAGCCCGACCTTCTGGCGGCAGGAGTGCAGCGGGAACAGAATGGTAGGTGTGAGATTGCCTTCCATCCCTTCAGAATACCCTTGTAGTTGTAGCACTTTGAAATGGGAAAGGATCTCAGAAATGTTTCAGACCAACCATGTTTTAAATCAAAGAGGTGGAATACAGTGGTATACACCTGTAATTCCTGCACTTTGGGAGGCCAAGGGGCACCCATCACTTGAGGCCAGGAGTTCAAGACCAACCTGGGCAACATGGTAAAACCTCATCTCTACTAAAAATACAAAAATTAGCGGGGTGTGGTGGTCCACACCTGTAGTCCCATCTTCTCAGGAAGCTGAAGCATGAGAATTGCTTGAACCCAGGAGGTGGAGGTTGCAGTGAGTTGAGATCATGCCACTGCACTCTAGCCTGGACAACAGAGCAAGACCCTATCACAGAAACACATATAATAAACTGAACAGTTCAACTTATTAAGGAACTTTTCCACAACGGGCAGCAACTGGAGAAAATGCTAAGGTACAACCCAGGTCTCCTGGCTTCTTGTCTGTGACATTGCCTTTTATTCTAATAACTAATAGGTTAACTCATTTTACAGAAGGCTTTTGAATACCTGGCACCACTCCAGTTTCTTGGAGAGTTGTTTTAAAGATTTAGAGTCTATATTAACAGATTCAGCTTCTCAGCTAATCAGTAGCTTTTAGGACATTTGGCTAATACTACAAAGAGAAAAGTGCAGTGCAGAAAATCTCAGGGTTTCACAAAACAGTTTTTTGTTTCTAACGATGTTTGCTTACTACACTGTTCTCTAGTTTAACGTGCACTTCTAATGTCTTGTAACAATTTATGCTGCATGTTCTTGATTAGCAACTGTAAATAACGTAATTGAAGTAATATTATTCAGGCTGTCAGCCTTCATTGATTGTGAGCTCATTTTAAAAATATTATCACCACCACCAGATGATCAGATAGTGCAAAAATATAAACTTTTCATTGTTGCTAAGTTTTGATGGTCAATGTTTTGAAAGGCTGAAGGATGTTGAGGAAACGTGACACTATTTTTTAAGAAGAAATTCTGGGCCTGGCGCGGTGGCTCATACCTGTAATCCCAGCACTTTGGGAGGCAGTGGCATGCAGACTGCTTGAGCTCAATTCAAGACCAGCTTGGGCAACATGGTGAAACCCTATCTCTACAAAAAATACAAAAATTAGTAGAACTACATGTGTCTGTAGTTCTAGCTACTCCAGAGCTTAGGTGGGAGGATCACTTGAGCCTGGGAGGCAGAGGGTGCTGTAAGCCAAGATTGGGCCACTGTAGTCCAGCCTCAATGTCAGGGTGAGACTGTCTCAAAAAAAGAAAAAGGAAAGAAATTCTGGAATTGTCTGTGGCTCATAAACGAGACAGCATAGGTAAAAGAACAAATGATAGCATGTGATTATAATCTCATCATTACTAACAATACTGTCAAAGCCATTGATAGCTCATAGCCTATTGTAGTACTATTTTTTATATGTTGCTAAAATGAAAAACTTTTCTGCTAATTAATCATGAGCATATCTAAGTATCAAACATTACTTCCATATGAAGTTTTAGAAAGTCACAAAAGCCTTTCTGTAGCTGTTTATCTAGCTTCAGGTTTATATTCCAGTTCCTCTCCCACACTCTCTCAAATTTCCATCTCTGATTTGTTTTCTGAGAGCAGTGCTTAGCACAGAGGGTAATCATGCTATTTAAAATGTATGCTCTTCATTCACAGTTTAAGAAAAGGAAAAAACCTCTTACTGATAAAAATCTGTCAAGTGCTACATAAAGAAAATATGAAAAAGTGAATAAATTAAGCTTATGAATAGAAATACTATGTGTCTCTGGTAGTGTGGACTGTGTGATTTTTACTTTGAAGATTTGGAATTATATATGGTTTCTATCCAAATGTATAATGTACTTCTTTGGTTTATCGTAATTTTATTTCTACTTTGATAATAATGTCAAAGTAATTTGTCTAAAACATAAAGTTTTTAACATAGTTTTTTTTTTAGAATAGGATAGACACAGAATAAAATGCCAAAGCTACATAAAAAGCAGAAGGTTTCTTTAAAACACACACACATCAAAATAAAGAAGAGAAAAAATAAATCCTGTATATACTTTACAGCAGACCTGAAATTATATCACCAATGCTATAAATGCTTTTCTTAGATTAATTTTGTTTAATAATCCTAACTTCAAACAAAAGGATATATGTGATTTAAAAATATAGTTAACAAATCTATGAGTAATTATTTAGCTAGGAAAGGTAATTTTGGGTTTATTTAAATGGCCCACAAAGATACATGATACCTTATAAGGAAATTGGCAACTTTGGCACACATGCTGGGTACAGACACGTTTTCACTAAGACTCTTCAATGTTTATCATTAAAAGAAAAATTTTAATGCTAAAATGGGAGACTTTCCATTCCCTGGGAATCTCCTTAGCCTTGGAGGAAGTTCCTTATTTTGCTGCCAAGGCCATGGATACAGCCATTGGTCAGGGTTCGTGAAGTCTGCGTCCCCTCTCTTTAAAGAACTTCCATAAACTTTGATGATAATAGCTTTTTTTCTGTTCCTCTTGGTCCATTTAGAGCTGGCTAGAACCTTTTAAAGCTGGCATTAACACTTTAGGAGAATAATAAAAGGAATAAACATTGAGAGGAATATCAAGATTTCAGACTCTACTCTTGCTAGCTCAATAATCTAGTGTGTATACCCAGAGAGAACTGTACACATACGCAGATTGCACAATTTCATGGGTATATCCCCCAATTCTCTCATTTTCTCATCAATAGGCTTCTCCCATACTTACGATAATTTCAATTTAGGATGCTGTCTCTAACAATTACCAATAGGCTACAAAACCTCATAGTAAAGACTAAGATATCTCATCTGTCAACTTGGACCCTCTCCCCGAGGCCTTGGAGTCAATACCGATTTTCTAGACAATATACTCGCTTGTTTTACTTAAAAATGTAGGGAAAGCATTTTAGATAACTAAAGTCTTTAAAAATAACATTGACTTTTAAAGCTGTCATTTCACTGACTCTCAATCACTCTTCCAGACTCTTCAAGCATAACACCTTTTAATATAAACAAAATCTATCATTAGAGTGAATAGGCAACCTATATAATGGAAGAAATTTTTGCAATTTATCCACCTGACAGAGGGCTAATATCAAGAATCTATGAAGAACTTAAACAAATTTACAAGAAAAAAAAATCCCATTCAAAAGTGGGCAAAAGATATTAACAGACACTTCTCAAAAGAAGGCATTTATATGGCCAACAAACATGAAAAAAGACTCATCATCACTGGCATTAGAGAAATGCAAACCAAAACCACAGTGAGATACCATCTCACACCAGTTAGACTGGCAATCATTAAAAAGTCAGGAAACAACAGATGCTGGAGAGGATATGGAGAAATAGGAACACTTTTACACTGTTAATGGGAGTGTAAATTAGTTCAAACATTGTAGAAGACAGTATGGCGATTCCTCAAGGATCTAAAACAGAAATACCATTTGACCCAGCAATCCCATTACTGGCTATATAGTCAAAGGATTATAAATCATTCTATAAAGACACATGCACACCTATGTTTATTGCAGCACTGCTCACAATAGCAAAGACTTGGAACCAACCCAAATGCCCATCAATGACAGACTGGATAAAGAAAATGTGGCACATATACACCATGGAATATTATGCAGCCATTAAAAAAAGATGAGCTCATGTACTTTGCAGGGACGTGGATGAATCTGGAAACCATCATTCTCAGCAAACTAATACAGGAACAGAAAACCAAACACTGCATGTTCTCACTCATAAGTGGGAGTTGAACAATGAGAACATATGGACATAGGGAGGGGAATATCTCACATTGCCTGTCAGGTGGGTGGGTCCCTAGGGGAGGGATAGCATTAGGAGAAATACCTAATGTAGATGACAGGTTGATGGGTGCAGCAAACCACCATGGCACATGTATACGTATGTAACAAACCTGCACGTTCTGCACGTGTATCCCAGAACTTCAAGTATAATAAAAAAAATAAATACATTGAAAACTATGCAGAATATAAGAAATTTTTTTTAAAGAACCTGAGACATGAATAAATGTACTGGGGTATTAGGTTTATAAAAAACTAAATAAAATAAACAAAAGCATTAACTTCCTAATACATTGTTGAAGTCACTAATATATACAGATTGAATCTATCATGAAAATTATTTGATAAAAGATTATTCAATCTTTTATTAAGACATTTTATTATTAAATTATATTCATCAGAAACATGATTTTATTATTTTGCCAGCAATATGCTTGGATTCAGTTTGAACTTTATTTCCTAAGAGACAAGATATATATGTGTGCAGAAGTGATGTTAATTACGTTAATGTGGTTTGTGGTGATCTTGCAGTATTATATCATTAAATAAAGTTACACCACTTAGTCTTTACCACAGCATTTTTGTGACATTCAAAATTGCTACTTCTCTTCTTGCGTTTCCCCGCCTCTTCGGATAGCCCAGTTTTATTTAATCTGAGACTAGCTAAGAAGAGACATTTATGCAAATAATTGTTAAAGGTGAAAGATAATGTGTGCTGCTGAGATAAAAGTGGTTATTGATTAAATCTTTTGCTATAATCATCTTTATCTATGGCTGTCAGCTGTTTTCATATTGACTCAGAATCCCACATGGTATGGGGAAAGTTAGATGAACCCAAGTTCACATGCACATGTGCATGCGCGCGCGCGCGCACACACACACACACACACACACACACACACAGGAAAATGTGTTCTGACATCAGATGACACTGCTACAGAAAAGTGCATACTTGGTACACATTTCAAAGTTTAAATTCTTAAAATTTCAAGGATCTCCAGGTCTTTCAGTAATATTCAAGATAGCCTATACGGACTGTAAAAAATATTAAACTATGGTGTTACGGTTATTTATAAGGGATTCACAACACATAATAGCAATTGTGGAAAATAAATGTTGCTTATTCATCATGAATAGCAAAAGTGAACTTGTGACCAAGAAGCAACTCAGTTGTAGGAAATTCCTACAATTGCAGTTGGAAGTTGACACAAAGGATAGGTCCAATTTGCTATTGATGCAAGAGATCTCCATCTAGAACAACAACAAGAAATGGAACCTCAGACTTTGTCATCTGGTTTTGGTTTATTCAGAGTCAGACTGAAGGTTTTGCCTTTCTTCGGGACCCGGTGGCTCTGCTTATGAATGGCCTAGGATCAGCATACATTTCTTCTTCTAGCCTAAAAACATGAATAACTTTTCTGGGAACCAAAGCAATATGCTAGTAAGTATTGTTTCTGAAGTATTATCTGGGTTGCCATGGTAAACATGCTTCCTATATTCAACTCAGACATCCTTGAGTGTCATTCATTCATTCCTGACCCATCAAACAATTTGAGGACCTATGATATGTAAGAACTAAACAAGAAATGTAAAACTGAACAAAATATGGTTACTTTTTAGAAGCTTACAAAGTAGTAAAGGAGACAAACATAAAGTGTATAAATTAATGTTTTGTAAAATAATGTGTTACCAGACAACAAAAATCTCAGTAGCACAGATTTATAAGCAGATCTTCATTGTTCAGACACGGGTAAAACGGCTAAAGTTGGGCTGAGTTAGACTGGATCGTGCTGAGATTGGCTCCAGGCTGCCAATAGACAATGCCAGTGTCTATTTCATCTGTCTCTCAGCCTCCTTACAGTTGTAGCTTCCCAAAGCACATTCTCAAAACAGAAGATAACAGTAATGCATGACAGTATGCCCAGATTTGCAAGTGAATTGAAGCCTTTGCATATTTCATGTCCACTAAGGTTCCATTGGCCAAAGCAAGTCCTATGACCAAGCCCAAAGTCAAGAAGGACAGTACACCACATGTATAAGGCCACAATAGGAGCTAGAATGTATGACCTCTGTATAGGGAGAGGAAGTGAAAAATTGATATAAAAAATGATACAATCTACTGTCTCAGGTATAATAAAATATATGCCAAAATAAAAACAAAAGGAAAGTACTGTGGTAGAGGTGTGGATTAATTCTAATCAAAGTAGCCTGCTCTTTTCTTTTTATAATTACTTTTTATTCCTCTAAATTAGCTTTCTCAATCAGGCAAGTCTGAAACTCTTGATGTTCATCAGTGATTAAGGCCATTTTTAGCAGGACCTTACTCATGTAGAAAATAACCAATCAACGACAAACAATGGCAAAAGTAACAATCAGCTGCCATTTTGAGGATTTCCTCCCAATATCTTAATGATCTGGGATGAACCATATTCACTTGAATACATTCTTTATAACCAAAAAGAGGAGTTTTTCCAGGATAATAATTTTTTCTATGGGATGACTCTGAGCAAAACCAAAACCAACTTTTGCATAGGGAGGGAAAAAACCTAAGTATACCCATATCTGAATTTCTAAAATGCCACTTACATGCTCTAGCCTTGCCCAAAGTGAATTCCTGGAAATAGGACTGTGATGATGATGACAACGACCTGCTCTCTGAAGTGAGGGAATCAAATCGGGCAAACTTAATACTATATGGCCGTTGTGTCCCTTCCAAAAAGATGAGTTGAAGTCTTAACCCTCCATAACTTAGAACGTGACTTTATTTGGAAATAGTTTCTTTGTAAAGGCAATCAAGTTAAAACGAAGAATTAGAGTGGGACATAATCTAACGACATCCAATATGTCACTATGAAGAGGGTAAGTTTGGACTCAGAGACAGATATGGACAAGTGAGATGATGTGAAGATGCATAAGAAGATGGCCATGTGACTGGAGTGATGACGCGTCCACAAGCCAAGGAACATCATGCATAGCACACAAACACCAGAAGCTGCAAAAAGCAAGAAAGGATTCTTCCACTGAGCAGCCAGAGAGGATGGCCCTGCCGACACCCCGATTTCAGACTTCTAGCCTCCAGACCTGTGAGATTATATATTTCTGTTATTTTAAGCCAACCAGCTGTTGGTTCTTTGTTTTGGTAGCCCTAAGAAACAAATACCAGCCTTGTGTGATGGTCACAACATACATTAGTAAAGCTGTTGAGAAATCCTATAATAAATCTGTTTAACTTTGTACAATCCAACATTTCCCAAACTCACTTGACATAGGTGCCTCCTTCTGCAGATAACATGCATTCATATACTGTGGGACTTGTGTTCCATGAAACACATATTTGCAAATGTTGATATAACCAACAGAGACTATTATCTATGGTGCTGAAAGGCGATGATCATGGGAGCAGCCCCTCCAGAAGAAATAAGATGACACTAATGGATGCAATACAAAGTTGCATGTACCATAGCAATTTTGCCTACCATTGTGTTCCACTGTTCTTTTATTATTTGATTTATATAGACACCACATATAATTTTGAAAAATACAAATTATAACCACCACTTTCTTCACTTGGTCTTCAGTACACACTACCCTAGAAAAAGGTCAATGCTATGTATAATTTCTCCCTACACTTTGCCATGGACACTTCCAGGAAGCAAAAGATGTTTTGTAGTGCTTCTCTTCTGACAATGTGAAATCTAAATGATCCATTTGTCTATGTCTAACTGTGCTGATATAAAAGAGATATATGCATGAAGAAATATCTTGAAGCACCAAAGGACCTATCCTGGCTTTTTTGCCCTGGGGTCATCCCTTCCATCAGTAGGAATAAAGATGCAGATTTTGAAAGCATTCATAGCTGCATAAGGGGAAAAGCTTTTGGGGGAGAATACTGAACTCAGAATTACTGCTCCAAGGTATGTGCAAGAAGATAAAAAGAATGGCTTGTGAAAGAAGAGTTTTATGGAAAATAAGAAATAGATCCCTTCCTTGCCTTTCCTCTTTCCATGGGAGGTCAAGTGGGTTGTGACACATGCTTATATTACCTTGTATAAATTGGAGGTTTCTTCAAAAGAAGACTAGAATGTGATTTTCCCTATTGGGTTTAATGAAAGGCATAGGACAAGTAGCAGTCAATGTTATTGGAAGCCAGAGAGATATAAGAAAGTAAAGAGCCTCACTTGTCTCAAAATTGAGTGTGGCGAGATCCAAGATGGCTGATCACTAGCAGCTCGGGATTGTAGCTCCCACTGAAAGTGCAGAGAACAAGAGGACGCCACACTTTCAGATCAATTTTTGTTGCTCACGCACCAGGAGATTCCCAGCGGAGGAGCCCCACGGGTCGCCAACGTGACTCTTGAGGCCAGTGCAGCGGTTCTTGGTGCAGAGTCAGAAAAGCACCATCAATCTTAACGCCGCTGTTTTGGCCGGCACAGTGGGTTGCTCAGATTTTAGCACTGGGAATCAACAAGTTGGACGTCCATTCAGAAACCCAACTATAAAGACGGTAATTATAAAGACCACAGATGGATAAATTTATAATGAAGGGAAGAAACCAGCCTAAAAAGGCTGAGAATACCCAAAATCAGAATGCTTCTCCCTCTACAGGGGATCACAGTTCCTCATCAGCAACGGAACAAGGCCTGATGGAGAAAGACTGTGTTCCATTAGCAGAA
>NW_016107364.1:1517931-1570496 GCF_001604975.1 Cebus imitator
AAAAAAAAAAAAAAATTGATTGTGGCATGGAGAGAGTGCTCAACTTTTCCTTAGGTGCAGACTGGACCCCAGATACTATCTGGAAGCAGAAACTGACATGGCACAGGGAAGCAGAGAGAAAACTTTATTGGGATACAGGCACATGCAAACAAGATAAGACGACCCCTTTTCCCCTGCCAACTCCTATGACTATGTCGGTTCTACCAGCTTTCAATTCAGCCTACAGAAAAAGGCAAGGGTGCTCAGGAATTGAACTCTGAACAACAACAATAACAAAAGTGGGTTAAATCAGTCCTGATTTGACAGAAAATGAATACAATTTAACACCGAAACAAAATATAATCGTTATAAAGTCAATATATTATATTGGGATTTCATTTTTTGGTATGCATAAGTTTTCATGATCCATTTTTTTTCTGCTGTACTAAAACAAAATATTGCATGAAGCTGGAAAGTCAAATATGTAGCCTGTCAAAAAAAAAGTTGACAAAGTTACTCTATCCTCAAGCTCTATTCTACTTTTTACATGCTATGAGGCCGTGGTCTGATTAGTGAAATTCTCTTAATCTCTGCTTCCTACTTTGCATTGAGGATAATGACAGTCCTTCTCTCAGAGAATTGCTGTGAGGACTAAATAAGATATGACTTGGAAAGCAGGCAGCACAATGCCTGGCAGGAAAGTCAGTTTTCTCTGAATGTATGTGAACATCTCCGTCGCATTCACGCCGGGTGCGTGTTAAACAAGGGAATTCTGGGCTCACCCACACCTACAAAGTAAACATCGGGAGGCAGAGGCCACACATCTCTCTTTTAACAATTCCAGTGATGCTCATATATACACTAAAGCTTGCAAATAGGGAGTAATGTACTGTCAATTATAATTAGCTTTAAAAAAATCTACCATTGATTTTAGGAATTTGCCTATTGCTTGAAAAGTTTCAAAAGTACTGGCAAAAATTTTGTCATAATACCTTTGCATTATCATTCTGATATCTCTTTATAGTATGGTGACATCCTTTGCATTCATGCCTTTTGGCCATGTTTGGGTTCTTTTCTTAGTTGGCATCACTAGATACTTGTCTATGTGTTAAACTTCTTTTCTGTATTTTGTGAGCTGAATTCTGTTTCACTCAAAACGTAGGCTTTGAAGTCCTAACCTCTGGTATCTCAGAATGTGACAGCACTTGTAGATAGTATCTTTAAAGAGGTAATTAAGACATAAGGAGAATATATAGGTGAGCCCTAATCCAATATGACTAGTGTCTTTATAAGAGGAGGAAATTTGAACACAGACACAGAGGGAAAACCATATAAAGATATAGGGAGAAAATGACCAAGTACAAGCTGAGGAGAGAGGCCTCAGAAAAAAAACCAACTCTGCTGGCACCTTGATCTTGGACTTCCAGCCTCCAAAATGGTGAGAAAATAATCTGTTCTTTAAGCTACCTAGTCAGTGGTGCTTTGTTATAACAGTTCTTGCAAACTTTGTATATTTTTTATTTTATTGATTTTTGCTCTGATTCCTATTACTAATCATTCAGCTGCTCTATAGTTTTGGGCTTAATTGCTGGTTATTTTTCAAATTTCTTAAGATAGATATTTCAATAACTAATTTGTAGCCTTTCACTTTAACATATTTTATAAAGTTCTACATTTTTCTTTGAGCACAGATTAAGACGTTCACATCTTCAGAAGATCTTCAAAAAGTTTCCAATACACAGAATTCTCACAGTCAGGAAAACAAACCATAGATGTAATTTTTGATAAATCTGGCAATAGACGCTTACAGTGACTCACTCTATATATATTTTGAATATTTATTGGTAAGGAATTTCTGGAAAGCAATTTGGCAGTGTGTGATACTTATAGGAGTTTATAGTATTTGCTCCAATGATTCAGATTTTAGTACTCAATGTAAGTTAATAATCAAAGATATTTAAAATTATCTAAAATTTATATAAAAGAACATAGTACAGTAAACTCTATGAACCAATATAAAAGGACTGAATTATTCAGCAAATTGAGCTAAAAATTGGTTATTTTATTGCAGCTTAATTTACATTAGATGAAAATTGGCTTACTTTTAATATTCATTAAACAGACAATTTAAATAAATTATAGCATAGTTTTATAGTGTAATTTTATGCATTCCTTAAAAATTTCAGACCCTTAAAATATTTAATAGTTTCCAAAAATCCTTATAAGTGCAATATGCAAGGTTAAATACTTTCAGTGTAATAATTGTGTGTGAATATGTTTGTATATTACGGTACAGTATAACAGAAATGTTGGTAAGGTACAACAGTTAATTTTTTAATTTTTAAAAATAACCTTCTGTATTTGCTGCAATGACATGGTTTTCTTGGAAATGCAGATAAAATCCATGCAATAGTCAATTCTTATAAAGCAACAAAGAAGTTTCAGGGGAATTTTAAAAAGACACTGTGGATTTTTTTTTTCAAGGACTGATGATTGTTCAAAAAATGCAAGTGTTTCGATTCACAGTGGTCTTAGGCATTGAGCAGATGGCACCTGGCAACTAACTCTGTTGTTATTTCCACATTATAATAAAATAAATTTTGATGAATTTTAGTTCTGTGGTGGAGATGGGGTCACAATTTCTGAAGAGTTCTACAAATTTTGACATGCATAAATCATGCTTTGTTTATTGGTGGTTTCATTGCATTATACAGATCTCAGGGTGGGTCTGGATGTGCAAACATCTGCTTTCTCAGTGTGGCTCAGCTTCTAAAGCTGCTAGAATTGAAGAGTGACCACTGCGATAATCATCTATTATAGAAATTTTGGAGATAAGAATATAAAGAACAGAATGATCTTGAAAGTTCTCATCTTCTGTGTAATATCTGGCTCTATTTAGTTCCTTTAGAATTTCATGCAACTATTAAGAAAAAGAACAAAGCAGATTGTTTAAACAATGGAATGAACCTAGATTCCAAATTGACATGAATACTCAATAATAAATTCCAAGCATTAGGTCAGCTTTTCTAATACCAGATTCTTGAGGACTTAAGATTAACACTTAATATTAGACCAGTGTCTCTGGTCTTTTGCCTAAATAACATTTAGTAGTTTTATATTCTTATGAAAATTTCATGTTTTCATTGGTATGAAAAAAGTGTTAAAGAATATAGAATTGGGCCAGGCATGGTGGTTCACATCTGTAATCCCAGCACTTTGGGAGGCCAAGGCAGGAGGATTACCTAAGGCCAGGAGTTCAAGACCAGCCTGGCCAACATGGTGAAACCCCATCTCTACTAAAACTTCAAAAATTAGCTGGGCGTGGTGGCAGGCACCTGTAATTCCAACTACTCAGGAGGCTGAGGCAGGAGATTTACTTGAACCCAGGAGGCAGAGGTTGCAGTGAGCCAATATCTTGCCATTGTACTCTAGTCTGAACAACAAAAGCAAAACTCCATTTAAAAAAAAAAAAAAAAAAAACAAAAAAACAAATAAGAGAATACAGAATTGAACTTTCTTATTGTCTCTGTACTGTGGCTACAAGAACTATGGACAACCAGGAAATGTTAAGGGAGATGTGAAGGGAATTCTTTGAAAGTCTTTTCTAGGAGAAGAACAGAAGGGAGGGGCATTTACCCCTCTCAAGCCCCATGAAAGAGCAAGGCCAAGACAACTACTCATAGAATTTTCGTTGTTTGTCAGGAGGGGAGACTGGCTTCTACCCTCACCCATCCTAGTAGAACTATAGAATCAGGTCGTGCTGCCCCAACAGGTACCCAAGCAGCGTGCAAGAGAGCTTGGGGAGGAACCTGAGTTTGGGGAAATAGTGGTTTCAGTTTTCACCATGGTGAACCTGAGGTCAGGATGCAAGACAGATCTGAGGCTGTTTGTGATATCCAAACAAGGAGAATGGGTCAGCAACTGGACAAGATACACTGCCACATTTGGTGGGACAAGTGCACATCTTAAGTCATCTTGAAAAGACCCACAACAGGAAAACTCTTGCCTGTGAGAAGGAGCTCCAACAGAAAGAAGATAAAGGTAGAATGCAGAAAATAGGAGCTAAGGCTAGTAGGCTCCATGTCTAATCAAGGCACCTCCCCTTCGGGGAGCAAGGGAGACATCTGAGGTGTTGGGATGGATCTTAGGAACATATCATACACCCCCAAGAGAGAGGTAGCATTTGAATACATCTTGTTATTAAGAATGAAAAAATAAAGAAGAACTCTCAATAGTAACAACGATTAAGGGATTTACCCCCTTTTCTTTTCATCGTTCTTACCCTGGAGAAGTCAAAAGCAAAATAAAGAGGAGTGGGAGAGTCGCTGGGGAAAGAAGGTGATGGAACAAGCAGGAAAGAGCATATTCTTTCTCATTCTCATTGCCGGATTCTCAGTAATGGACTTGACCTGAAAGAAGAGGAGAAACTGCCACTTATTTGAGACTTTAAAATTTCTCAATTACACCAGTCAACTAATCTGACACATGAAGAGGACAGTATCCTTACGGGTGATAGTGAATTAAGCACTCATCTCTGCCTAAGATACCACCGGGGCAAGAAGGAGAAAAGTCATAGTTGTATGAGAGCAGGGGTGGAAGAAAAACCAGTTTGCTAGATTGCACCCTACTAAAAAAAAAAAAAAAAGTTGGGTATTTTAATGAATTAGCTACAGTAACAGATTTAACTTAATGTCTTCCTTAAATATGGGGTTTTTATCATGTGATATTTTGAAACAAATTTGAGGACTCTTGCCATCAGAGAATCTCAGTTAAATCTTTAAAGTTATTTTGGCCCATTAACTGTGTATAGAAGTGATTCGTAACTTTATGGAATCACTCGTTAATAGAAACAATGAAGTGAAATTCTCCTATGTACGGTTAACATCTGCTGTTTATGCTCAGATAGGCCCAGGCCATCCAAGTTTTAGCTGTGACTAATTATATATACTAATGGGAAAAACAATAGGTGGGTATAAAGTACAGCAGAATGGAAAAAAAAAAGTAATTATCCAATACTTACAGCTACTTTGAATTATTATATAACCAGTTTACATCTATTGTATACATTTATGTAAATATTCATTTTATTTAAATTACTTAATAATGCCCAGATATTTTAATTAATGAATTTTAACAAATATTTAAGCCTCATGAGATACAGGTTCAATTTTGCACAAAGAATTGTTTACAGCCTAAATCATTATGTCACCAACGATCTAAAGAAAGAATGCCTTTCCTTTTGTACAATTTCTTCTTTTGAGCCATTTTTGGCTTTTAAGAGGAAGAAAAGGTAAAAGTAAATATAAGAAATTCACACTCACTTAGTTAAAGATATTGTTAGATTTAACTCGTCTCTGTGGAAAACCTAATGAGTTAGTGTGTATGAATCTCTTGATTTCTGAAATATTTATGTCTAATACTTCATTCCATGTTCCATTGTTTTCTTTTGACCTATGACTTCTGAAATAGTGGAAGAAATGGAATGCAGTGGATAAAAGTGTTCAGTAACAAGCTAACAACTGAAACTTCTTTGAAAATAAACAATGTATTGGCCTGCAGTGGACATTTTTCAAATTTATTCTAATGAAGTAACATACAAAAGTGCATTTTATGTCTATGCAGTCACAATCCACTGAATGCTCACCATGTTTTAGATGCACAGTTATTTAATACATACATTCCAAAAACCTTTCTCGATAGATAGAGTGTTTGTTATTTAGTATAAGGGAAATTTAGCTGAACAGATATGTCTGTTTTCCTGTACGGTTCTCCATTAAACATAGTTTTCCATCTGTATTCTTGCAAAAGAGAAATTATCAAGGGGTTGAAGGACTTGTCACCTGATTGTTTTCTGTGCCCTCATTTCTACTCACTAGATGGTATGTTGCTTCCTGTCAGAAACCTCGTCTCTGATCCTTTGCTTCTCAAGGCAACTGCAAGCTCCACTTATCTCCACCTGCCAGGCTCAGGCTCACAGCTATACTTGGATTTGTTCCTGCATAAAGCAGACCTATTTAAAAACTCACTGGCTGACAGGGAAGATTTCACTTCTTCCTGGCACTGATGACCCATTCAGTCCCCTCATGCTCCACCTGGAGCCTTGCTGCCCCTTTTCCCCAAGTGCAGCCATCCCGTCTTGCCAGCCTCGGATCTATTCAATTCGTCTAAGCCTGGTTTTGCAGTCCCATCTAGACTCTTGTTGTAGTTGTAGCCTTTCTCCTGTATCTCAGGCCTTCTTTGGGCATGGTCTATTCCTTTGGACCCCATCATTTCAGCCCTAGTGAAAAAAATACCCTTGTAAACATAATTGCAGATTCAGTACTAGTATCTTTGTTGGATGCTATATTTATATAGTAATAAAACTATTTATTTTATTATAGTATAATTATATAATATTTACAGTATTTAATATTTCACCTTGTTTTTTGTTTTAACCATTTAAAATTAAATCATACTTTCTTACATATTAGCTAATATGGGACTCTAAATTTTACCAACATGCAAATTCATGGGCAATGTGTTTTTAACTCTGCAATTTAAATCTTTTGTGAATGAACACATTTTGTTTTGTTATTAGAATTACTAATTAGATTAGTAGAATATTTATGTTTTAGGATATTATCATTATTTAGACAATTAGTTTCCTTTTAAGTACTGTTGGGTATTTGGGGATAAGTTGTTCAGTTTTCTTTAATAATGTTTTATTGTTGTTGTCAATCATCTTGTAAGAAAAATAGCTGGAATACACATATCTTGATAAATTGTAAACCATCTTTCATATTTCTCCTTTCTCTCTATGCTCCCATCTCTTCCTTCATTTCAATTTGCATAAGAACTCTTTCTTACCAAATCAGACATGAATCAGTTGAGATGGGATTAAGTTATTTAGGCAGATATTAGATAACACTTCTGAAAAAAAAAAAAAAAAGTGCTGGTTTGTTCTGCTGGTACATGGCATCATTTTCCAAAGTCATTCCTCATGGTTTCTTGATATTGCTACTTCCCTGCCAATATTTTTAAAGTGAGTTTCACAAATCAACAGTTCTCAAAGTGTGGTCCCAGAGCAGCAGTGTCAACATCTCTTGGGAATAAACAGAAAATGTACATTATCTGGCTCCAACCCAGCCCTACTGTACCAGAAATAAGATTGGAGGGGGCACAGCATTCTGTGTTTAAACAAGGCCTCCAGGTAATTTTGATGCACACTGAAGTCTGAAAACCATTGCTATAGGAAATAAAAAACAAACGTGGTTCTTAAAGTTAAAAAGCAGCATAATTAGTGATTTAAAATGCCTGCTTGATAGAATTGTTTCACAAAGATAAATATTTTTTAAAAATCATTTTAATGGAGCCAATTTTAACCACTCCCTTTTGAAATGGTCTTTCTAGCAAAAACCTTAACACATTTTTCAGTAAAACAAAGTGTTCAATTAAGAGAATACAGTGAAATATTCATTGTCAAGGCAGAAAGCTTTCTTCCTCATTATAATGGAATTCAGTTAAATATGGTTAGGTAACATGATGTGCTGCCTTCATATTTATGTGCCTAGTTTTCTGCTGGATTAAATTTGTTCACTTTTTAATTGAATCAGAAATTCTTAGAAATTAGCCATTATGAGAGAATAGATTATGAATATTTGAAAATTAAAAATAATATATATCAGTAAAATTTCTTTCGAAAGTTGCAAGACATAGCATCCAAAGGAAGATCAGAGAGTTCTATATCATAACAAAAAGGGTTGACTTGAGTTGCTGGGTTAAAAAGTGTATTAGGACAGAAAAAGCAGAAGGCAGACCAGAGGGTAGGGGCACCATGGGTCAATTTTACCTGCTTGTATTGACTAGAGATGGCCCTCGAAAAATTCCTTTAGGGCAAGTTATCCAATTACTTTTTTTTTTTTAATGGGCCTTGATGATAAACAGAGACAGAGACCAAGATAGAGACAGAGCCCTATATCATGTGAATCTTATTAAATTCACCTGATTGTTTTCCGCTTTCTCCAATGTCCAGTGTAATGCTTGTACTCTCTCCCTGCTTATTTTTCCTAGGCTTTATCTGCTAACATTTGAGCACACAAACATTTCAATGAAAATGTAATGGTCCTTCTGGGTCCACTATAATACGTAATGTTTCATGTACCATCCATTTGAAGGATACTCAATGTCAAGATCCTTTTTTTTAACATTTTATGTTTTTAACTATCAAAATATGGGCATGAATATCAAGGGTCAATACAGCGATAAGGAACAATACTGGTTAATGATGTTTACTTCAATATTTTGGAATAAGTATTATTTATTGGCATTTTGGCAATGATGTTTTTGGTTGCTAATTCAGACTCTGGAATTGATGGAAAGGAAAGAATGTAAAGAAAAGTTTTACTTTTCATTTTTATAACAAAATATTTTCTCTATGCACAACAGGTGCCACTGACATATGATTAATTCCAAATGTAAGACCTGAACTTTATCAAAAGATTCTTGACCAAAGAAAATAAGATTGATGTTCAGCCTTGTCTATATTCCTGCGTAAACTCTTTGGGTCCAAGTTTCATTTACAGTTTTACACTAGATCATGCCCCTTTGATTTACTACTAATCCCACTGGAGCAAGAATTATGGTGGGAATGTGAGTGATGTGTTTATGCTAAATGCTAATACTTTAGTTGGTTTCACATAAGAATTTTAAGCTATTGGGACTATGTATATAATTGGGCTTTTCATTGCAGATAATTAATGAGGCAATGTTCTTTCTTCAGTTTTCAGCCATAGAATTGATTGCAATTTATCATTTCTCAGGAAATGAATGTGAAATCCATATACATATTAGTTTCATGGGTCAATAATCTTAAAACTTGAATCATTCCATAAGATTTGTCCAAAATATCAAGACACATGAGTATAAATATTGCCTTTATGACTAGTAAACATTAAACTATCATGTTTATGTTAATTTGGAACCTGAATATTGGATTTTTGGCATTAGATAATCCTTACTAAGTCAAATATCTGCCAGAGAAAAGAATCTTTCTATTATACAGTTTCAGCTCAGTACCAGCAAACATGTAGCATTTAAGATTACGGCGTTATGATGTATAATAGTAAATTCCTAAACATATCAATCATTTTCCATCTGCAGCTGCACTATTTCATCTCTGAAAATAATTAATTCAACAGCACTGACTTTAAAGCACTATTCACAATTAAATTCTAACCTACAGAGTTCTATCTGCCAGTAATTCTTAAACTTTTTGTTATCATGACTTTTTTGTAATTTTTCAGTTCTTGCATCTTATAATTCGTCATGGCATAGATGTACTTCAGTCATACAGTAAACAAATATTTACTGGACATTTAATGTAAGGATATGATTCTAGGAACTAGGGATACTTTATAGCATATGTTGTAAGGCATACCAAGTTTTTGTACTTCCTGGAACTTACAAACTAATCTTATTTTTCAAAATAAAATCTGTTTAATGCATTTAAGTGGGAATCAAAGGCAGAATAACTTTGCAATAGCCTTTAAGATACACAGAGAATTACAAAGTCAGGTTTGGAATGATTATCTGACAATCATATTTTCAACCATAGGATACCCAGGAATTAAGAAAGTAAAAGTATTTTTATTTTGCTTACCAAAGCAATGCCTTGAGTTCTGCGGAAGGCTGTAATGAATATCTGCAATTATCAGATGCTAAATTTGACCATGACTACAATTTGTTTTGCGATACAAACTGAATTATTTTCTGCAGTGCTTAGTGAGTCAGTCAGAGTGTGCATTAAATACTTCACGTCAACAAAGGTAAAATCAAATAAGATCTTGCCTAAGTAGAATAAATAAGATATTCCTCACTGGAATTGTATCTGTGATACCCACTTAGATAGTGTGAAGGAGCAGACCATAAGCACAATCTGGGCAGAGACTCCACTTAAGTTTTGCCCTTATCTTTCCATTGTACAATCTAACTACTTAATCCTCACGATAGACAATACATGCAATGAAAAGTTGTTAGGTGAGTGAGTGAATGAATTAATGATTCAGAACACATTAATGAACTCCTTTTCTCATACAAATATGGAAAGATGCAGTGTTCTGCAATGTTTATCCATATCGCCAAGGGAACGTGGTAATGTTTCCTGCAGTCTGTAAATATACAAATTAATATAGTATGGCCATGACCGTCGCACCTCTTTTTACTTAATTTTCTCCATTTTTCATTTCTTCACAGAGCGATTCAATGTGTATCTTATGCCTACGCCAAATCTGGATATTTATGGTGAATGCACAATGCAGATCACTCATGAAAATATATATCTCTGGGATATCCACAATGCCAAGGTCAAACTGGTGATGTGGCCTCTCAGCTCACTGAGGAGATATGGTCGGGACTCAACATGGTTCACGTTTGAGTCAGGAAGGTAAGATTTAATGCAGCAACCAAGTGAAGGAGGTGTGTAACAGAGTCCTGAAAGAAAGCTCTACCCATCATTGCCCTCCAGGAGGACTATTTTCATTCAGGGTGAAACTTACCAAATACATAATTTCTTCAGACCCTCTAATGCAGTTCTGTTAATTTTTTGGCAGGTTAATTACCCCATTCAAAATAATCTTGGTCTCTTACACTAGCATCAAACTCAAACTGGTTTTGCAACTATTTTAATAATGTAGTATCTTTTGTAAGATTATTACAGTACTATATTTTTGGTGTGCTTGTGTGGAGTAGGATCTCCATAAAATTAAATGCAGCATGTCCTCACCCACCTTGTTTTTGTGAGTTGTTTAAATAAGCAAACAATATTTCTTAAAGTTTTAAATAAAACTGTTTAAATATTGCTTGTAGACAAATACGCTGCTTTCTTGGATACAGCATATATTTGGAATCCATAAGTATCTGAAATGAACCCTTGCTTCACAATCATTCATAGACATGGATTTAGATGTAAACTACAACCAACCAAATCATTGTCTTTATGCAATGACCCCTTTGTGATATTGTCACACACCCAAGATAAGACTTAGGTTTTGGGATTCTATATAAGGAGATATTTAAAGCTTCCGTCTTCACCCAGGGGACATGATTTATCACATTCTTAAAATGAATTCATGGTATTATAAAGGTAATAGTGAGGTTTCACTACATTTGATATATTTTTAAGTTTATAACTTTCTTCTTATAAAACCACTAAATATTTACTCAAGGTCAGATTCTAATAACATCAATCTAAGGTAGGTCGTATGTCTCTTAAAGTTTTAAGGAGAAAAGAAAAAAAAAAACCTGAGCTGGAATTATTTTACCAGTCTGGAGCCCTTTGCACTAAGGTAATAGTAAAGTCTCCACTACACTAATTTCTCTGAAAAGTGTTAGGTCCTGTGTTTGCTTAGTAGTTATGAGCTTGTTCAGCCATTTCTGCCTACCTAGATGTATCGAGAGTATAATAATGTAATCACATTCTGATAGCCATCGGGAAATACAAATTCTTATAAGAAAATGAATTTATTTATTTATTTTTTTTTTATTTATTTTATTTTTTTTTTTGGGACGGAGTTTCGCTCTTGTTACCCAGGCTGGAGTGCAATGGCGCGATCTCGGCTCACCGCAACCTCCGCCTCCTGGGTTCAGGCAATTCTCCTGCCTCAGCCTCCTGAGTAGCTGGGATTACAGGCATGCGCCACCATGCCCAGCTAATGTTTTGTATTTTAGTAGAGACGGGGTTTCACCGTGTTGACCAGGATGGTCTCAATCTCTTGACCTCGTGATCCACCCACCTCGGCCTCCCAAAGTGCTGGGATTACAGGCTTGAGCCACTGCGCCTGGCCCGAAAATGAATATTTTTAAGATATGATTACTATTTTTAAAATCTTGACTATGAAAAGGAGTTGACATTTTCTAGAGATTCACTGACCTAAAATCTATGATGCATTTTTTTAAAACTGGCTTTAAAAGTTATGTATTCATCCATTTTCACACTGCTGATACAGACATACCCAAGACTGGGCAATTTACAAAAGAAAGAGGTTTAATGCATTTACAGTGCCATGTGGCTTAGGAAGCCTCTCAATCACGGGGGAAGGGGAAAGTCATGTCCCATATGGCAGCAGACAAGAGAAGAGAATGAGAGCTAAGCAAAAGCAAAACCATCAGATCCTGTGAAACTTATTAACTACCATCAGAACAGTATGGGGGAAACAGCCCCCATGATTCAATTATCTCCCACCAGGTCACTCCTACAACACAAGGGAAATGAGATTTGGGTGGGGACACAGCCAAACTATATCAGTTTTATATATACAAATGAATGGATGTTGTTGTTGGGTTTTGTTGATGTTTTGTTTTTGTTCTTGCATCATTTACCAGCACTACCTCCAGGATCCCCTCCCCTGGATCCTTCTGGATATGCCTTTCTTCCTCTTTCTATGGAAAACAATTTAACTATTTTGTCTGTTCCATCATTTCAATAGACTTCCATTCAAAATTTTAAAGAACAAGTCATTTTCTTTCATAAAGAACAATTATTCAGAATTTTCTCTCCATTTATACCTGCCCACATTAGTTTTTTTTTAAGATATTTCTACTTGATAGAGGAATTTGGTATCTATGTTTTTCCCTCTGTTGTTTGTCTCCGAGTTTAAAGATTTGTCCTTTGGACACAGTTCATTTGTGTTTTTTTCCTTCTCTGAATTTTGGGTATTGTTTGCTCATAGGTGACTGAGAAATTGTCCATAATTTTATGCATCTATTTTGTAAATTCCAGATGACCTCACACTTATTAAAAAGAGCCAGTGGTGGGAGGTCTTGTCCATACTTGATCTAGAGAAGTAAAAGTAGAACATTGCATTCCCTGGGTCTGGATTGTTGGGGGTACTGGTGATGAGATTGGTGACAATTTAGAGGGCAGATTGGCAGGTAAGGCATGACCAGTCATCCTAGCAAACCTAAGCCAAAGGCCAACACTTTTTTTTTTCTTTTTTTGAGATGGGGTTTTACGGTGTTGGTCAGGATGATCTCTATCTCCTGACCTCGTGATCCACCTGCCTTGGCCTCCCAAAGTGCTGGGATTACAGGCGTGAGCCACCATGCCCAGCCAAGGCCAACACTTTCTAGGTTTTATTAGCTCATTGCCCAAAACATATCATTTGGTATAAATTTTAGACATTTATTTATACTACTATATGTACTAGAAAATACAATTGGATATGTCAGAATACTTTTTTCACTGGCAGACTTTTTCGAATGCATTGTTAAAGTCTACTGTAAACCTAAAATGTAGACATGAACAGTAGGAATGGATCTACATCATTTATTGTGGAGGAGTATCCTTTAGTCACCCTCATAATTATAATTATATGCCTAAGTCTTAAGGAGCACTCGCCCCGTGTGAGGCAGAAGAAAAACAAGGACCAGGATACTCTATGTGGTTATGGTCCTCAGCACAGCACGGTGCCCGAGAGATGTATTCACAGTCTCAAATCAGCTCGGAGCAATTGCTCTTTTACCATAAGGATCATAACTTTGCATTTTAAAAGTAAAAAACAACCAATTTGCTGTGCAAGCAGATTTTCAAGAAAAATCACAAAAAATATCAGACCTTCAGAGGAAGTGATAAGATTCACGATTATGTAAAACTTTATCTGGTGAAAGACAAAACTCCTTTATTTAACTGCTGACTTGACATTTTCACTTCATATTACCTCATAAATATTGTAAGCAAAAATCAAGATGAGTTCAACTGCCTGCATGGCCAAAATTCAAGTGAGCCCCTGATCCTTGGTATGAATTATTATTCAAAACGTAAGCACTCATATTCAGCACGATGCTTACTAATACAAAATTGGTGCTGAAAATATGTGTCTCACTAACTTTGATAATATTGCTTCCATTTGGAAACCTAGGAAAAATCTGGTTACCGATTTTTAACAATTAGAAATTTAAAATACCTAAATATTGCAATATAGTTATTATAAAAAGATGGTTAATAGACACAAATGTTATATGTCATACAATTAAGAATTCTGTGATGTCAGAGGTAGGCTTAAGTTATTCCTAATCCTGTGTTGGTCAGAGATACAAAGAGAAATAATCTTTTCTCTAATGCATAACCAAGTGATTAAGAGGAAAGATAATGCAGAGAGTTCTTAAATATGATACAAAAATATAAATAATTACATAATACATATTATGTTATATAAGGTATAAGGTCTAAACTAGTAAAGGAATTTCTAAAACATTCTCACATATGGACTCCAACTTTTCTGTATCAACCCAGAGTTTTCAATGCCCTTGGGGATTTCTTTTTTTTTTTTTTTAATCTATATATCATTTGATTTGCCATCAAGAGTGTTAGTGGTACACATTTCTTCATAAAAGAGTGTACTGCTGTGATGCTAAGATTTTCTTCTGAACCACTGATATCTGTCCTCAAAGTTTTTCATGCTTGTTGGTGCAATCTACCAAAAGGTAAACACAGTAGGTTTTAGACAAGAACTCGTGTTTCTCTTTCAAATGGTCCTGAAATATTTCTTGACTGAAACATTGAAGAGTTGCAGTTAACTAAAATATAGTCAAACATGAGACATCAAGTACCAACATTGCACAGAGCTTCAACTGAAGTGAGGAAATCCTGAGCCTGGGCACACAGGCAACAGCAGCCATGTCTCTGCCTCTACCTGGCAGCCATATTTGGAGGCTGCTATTCCATAGATGATGTCATAACAAAATATACCCCAATTTTAGAAATACTAAAATGTAAAAACATGTACTTTTCTTGAATGAATGAATTAACCAAGGGGATGGCTCCATTGTTCAAATAAAGCCAGCTGGGGGTGGTGTCCTGAGATACAGAAACCTAGGAATGAAAGTGGCAACCCTTCACAAATCACGGGAGGAGATCAAACCAGAACTTTACATCTCTCTGACTTTATATTCATGATTCCAGAAATCATTCTTTATTTGATGACATGAAGTTTAGGAACTTTCCGAATGAGAATAAAAGAAGCCTAAAAGGTGACCAAAACTCTCATTGTGTTTCCTGCAGACCAATTAGTAAAAAGCAATTCACATTAGAGTATGTGTGGGCTCAATAAAAATGTATTGAACTTTAAAGTTAATCGAGCAAAAACTAAGATCAGAGTCTTCATTTCTCGATAAAAACTGTTTCCTAAATCATTTAATTAATGCTCTCTCCTAGGGGAAAAAAAAAATCAGAGCTGGTATTATCATAGCAAGAGATTTACCAAATTAGACACATGGAAAGAAAGGGCATTACATTCCTAAAACGCTTTGTTTTAGCATTACTTCTTTGGGATTAAAGCAAGGGTTTATATAGACCTATGATTTTTTTTAAACATTGAATACATCCCTGATACAATTTTTTTTCATGGAGGCCTTTGCTACTCTATACCTTGTAACTAAAACTCAGTTAGATATGATTTAAATATTTCTGTGGCCCCAGAAACCCATTTATTCTCTGGGCTACTATATTTCATTTACTCAACGCCATGGTAAGAACTAGAGAAATAAAGATGGGTAACACATAGTTCCTATCCTTAATGAGCACATAGGGTACTTGCCGAGATAGATCAACTAATTATTTCAATATAAGAATTGTAATAAAATATATCCCAGGAGGGTTATGTATTAGGAACATAGGTTAAGTTGTTAAGTTGGTAGTAATAATGTCAACCTCAAATCTCAATAGCTCAGTATAACTAAGGTTTAGTTCTCACTCAAGTTATGTCTGATGCAGGCTTAGACAGATCACCAGGGCACCTGGATTTAGAAACCTAGGCTGCTGCAATCTTGTGATTCAGATATTTTCATGCTAACACACCTCATTGCCATGCATAGCAGGGGAAGAAGCTGGGAACATTCTCCAACAACCATGCTATGGACTCAGTTGTTTCTCCCCACAATTCATATGTTGAAGCCCTAACCCTCAAACTTACATCTTTATGACAAAAGGCAGAGATGATAGGTCCTTCATAGGTGTAATTAAAGTTAAATGAGGTAATAAGGCTGGGGTCCTAATCTGATAGGATTGGTGACTTTATAAGCAGGAGAAAGAAAACTCTAAGTCCCTCTTTTCTGCCATGAAGAGGAAAGACCATGTGGGCACACATCAAGAAGGTGACCATTTCCAAGCCAGAAAGAGAGCCCTCACAGAACACAACCATGCTGACACCCTGATCTCAGACTCCAGCCTCCAAAGTGAGAAAATTAATTTCCTTTAATTCATCCATTCTGTGCCACGTTTTTCTTATGGCAGCCTAAGCTGACTAATACAAAACATTTAGATACTTCAGTACAGTGGCAAGGCATGTTATTTCTGTTAATAGCCCGTCATCCAGAATGTGGCCTCCCACACCCTCCCCCCCACCACACACACACTGCATCTGCAAGGGGGCAAGTGGAGAAACAGGAATATGTGGAATATTTGGTAAGCATTATTGTCTCTGCCAGAGTCGTCTTGTGATGAGCAAAGATCCCTTTTCCCTCTTCTTCCTACACACTCAATTGTTCCTTAAGGGAAACAGCTGAAAAGCAATCTAGCCAGCCACTGATTTTAACTCAAAGTCCAGTGTCTGCAGGCAATTTGTAGCAGTGTGTACATGAGGTCCAAATATGACTTCTTATAGTTCCAAAAGAATGATCCAAAAAGATCTTTTTTTTCCTCTACCCACCCTGGCCCAAGGAACAGTGGTTTAAGAGGGGTGGGAAGCCTACGGCTGCAAACACTCCCATTCAAAGAAATGTTTGGGAGCAAGCAGGCAACAGCCACTGGTCCTGGTAATTCTGAAATGCCACTTGCCAGATATCCTCAGGATCTTTATTCAGAGTCAACAAGGATTTGCAGCTGGGCCCCCTTTCTGCTCTTTTCCATTTGGTTCTGCCCTCTGTCTGCCAGGAGGATTTTCCTTTATCATTATGCTCCTTGTCCGTATTCGAATTGGACACTGGGAAAATGTTCTCTCAAGTGTTGCAAGTTTCTCAGCCCACATTTTACCCTGAGAAGTAGTAGTAGAGGTCTGAAAGCTACTGAATCTTAAAAAGTTACAAACATTTTTTATTTAGGGCCTTTTCTCCCCCTGTAAAACTTTGTCGAAATATCACTGGATTTCTTCTATATTTAGTTCCAGTTAATCACATGTTCCAAGGGTAGTACTCACTGTTTGGGGAAGTGCTTTTTTGAGGTTTTGTGTTTTCTTCCTCCAATCTGCTCCTCAAATTTGCTTTGTTTCTTCCCCTAAAACTCAGTCTTTTGATTTATAAGGGGCCTTGACTTTGTCAGGTTTTTGTAGGAGCAGCACTCACTTAGTCCTTTGCCTTGGGTCATTTTTATCTAATTAACAGATTATAACAGGCATCCTACCCTTGAGTTGCTTTTTACCTTGACACACCTAAATGACAGGTTTCAGCAATAGGTGTAGCGATTAGACTTAATCTCTTCTTTTCCTTGAGGCTGCTTTAACTTGCTTTTGTCACTTAAAGACATTGTCTCTGGTGTCTCAGAATACTCTTTTCCAGTTTTACAAGGTTTTGAATTTTTCAAATGCCCTTCATTTTTGCTTGCAAATTCGCAATTTCTTTCTAAGAGAGCCTCTTTCTTTTTAGTACCTTATCATTCAACAAACGCTGTTAACATTTTATCTGAACGCTTCCCCTAGATGTTGTTGGAGGAATAAAATTAAAAACAAAATCTTCTCCCAATGCAGAAATCTTCTCCATAAAGGTGATTAAAACACACACACACACACACACACACACAAACACACTCTCTCTCTCTCTCTCTCTCTCTCTCTCTCTCTCTCATTATTTCTGCTGAGAAATTGCAGACAGAAGGAGAATCCCACACCCTTTGATATAGCCCAGCAGGTACAACTCAATACATACAGGTTCTCAAGATAAACAATTACTGGTCTCAAGAGCACTTGACAGCACCCTTTGTTGTACATGCCTTATCCTTGTAATTAGGGTAACCACTGGTGTTGGCTAATTGGCTTTATGTAGAAGAAAAACAAATTTCTTATATCTTTATGACAAGAGACAATTTTGCGAGTTGGAGAGAGGTAGCACCTGTAGTTAGGTACCCTTGCTCTCACAGAAAGTAGGAGATGAGGGTGCTTCTCCCTTCAGGTTTACAAGTCAAAGACACAGTTCTAGAGTCCTTAAGAAAGGCATTTTAGGATCTTAAAGCTGATAAAAGACCTATCTCGTTTTCAAAAGAATTATTTACATTTCAAAGAGAGGAGAAAGTACTTGCAACCAAAAGTTTTCTAAAGTAAATGCCCTAAGAAACAGGAAAGGTAATTGCCCGTTTTCAACAGGGAGAGTAAAGCCTCTTATTTTTAAGTTTCACATTTGTCCATACAATCCAGAAACTCTTAAGACATGAAATCCGCCGGCCAAGTTATCACAAGTTCTACTAAGAGGCAAGAGTTTCACCGAATATCTCACTGCTAAATATTATTTTCCCAGCTCCCTTACCACTTTCCTTTATCCCTAGCCCAGTCACTATTTCAGTGCCCCATATTTTAGGACTATTTATTTATCACTGCACCACTATGAAGATCAAGAACAAAGTCTCAGTGGTTTATGCAAATGGAATTGATTTCTCACTCATGCTAGTCCCCTCTGATTCTGGGCAACTATCCTAGGCAATCAGGACAACACTTACATCAAAAAATAGATGCTTTGGCTTCAGCAGGCAGCCCTTCTGTTCATAGCCCTTTGTCGGGAACTAGTTATAAGGTTTCCAGACTATGCTGGGTGCAGGGAATGACGGGGAGCATGAGACATTTGGAGAACAGTCCTGTTTAGGCAAACGGGCACCAAACTGAATTTTCGGGAGTCGGGAAAGGCTTCCTGAAAAAGACAATTTGCACAGCAAATCATGAAAAATGAGTTGGACTTCTTCAAGTTAAAGTGTGAGGTTGATGTGAGGATAGAGAGGTCAGAGTATTCTCCACCAATGCACAGCAGAGACAGAGCATGGATGGTGGTTCTTAGCAGATTTTAGCTGCTGGAGATTAAAGAAGACAGTGGGTGGAGAGTTTGTTAGAAAGTCAGATAAAGCTGAAAACCAAGAGTGTTTTCTCTGTCATGTCAAAAAATGAATTGGACTTTATCTTAAGCAGCAAGAAGTTGTTTTTTAATGCAGGCAAGTAAACATAGATTTAAATTTTAGATATCTCTATCTGGTGACTTTGTGGAGGATATTTTAATAATGAATCTTTTAAGTAGGTTAATAATTTATGTACGTAGGGCAATATTGTCTGAGCAATCATGGTTTGAAATGACATGGGAGAATAAATTAGACCAGACTCGGCTTCTGCGTGGGCCAGCACTTTCCCTCTGCCCCCAGTTACACTCTATTAACCTTTCTGAGACTTGGTTTCCTCATCTGTGAGAACCTGATAAAAATATACTCTGCTATGTCCACCTTCAGTGCTGATATGAGGATCAAATAAAGTAATGTGCTTTGAGGCCGGGTGCAGTACCTCATGCCTGTAATCCCAGCACTTTGGGAGTCCAAGGCAGGCAGATCACGAGGTCGGGAGTTGGAGGCCAACCTGGCCAATATGGTGAAATCCTTGTCTCTACTAAAAAACAAAAACAAAAAATAGCCAGGCGTGGTGGCGGGCACCTGTAATCCCAGCTCCTCCAGAATCGTTTGAACCAGGGAGGCAGAGGTTGCAGTGAGCCTAGATTGCGCCATTGCACTTCAGCCTGAGTGACAGGGCAAGACTCTGTCTTAGAACAAAAAATTGCTTTCAAACAAGGGCTTTGAATGCTATCAGATGTAACAACAGTACAAAAGATGATTAAATTTGGCAAACACCTATTTTTACATGCACAGCACTGGACAGGGTAATATAGGAAATCAAAAAGGAGTCTTCCCTTTGAAGAAATCAACATTCTTTCATGAAAAATGCTAAAATGCCCAGAGCATGATTTTTGTAGCTGGAGCTGCAGGAGAGTGATTACAAAAAATGAATTGAGTGTGAACACATGGCAGGTCTCTCTCTGTGGGAGCGGTCACCTATGGAGGTCATGCCAATATCACTGCTTTGTCCTTGTTTAGATGATTTCAGGAAATCTTTAAGGGGACCTTTCACAGCAAGTTAATGTGTCCCTCAAGAACATCCATCGTATAACTCTGGCTTCACTTATTTTAATGGTGGTGATAACCACATGCATTAGCCTCATTACTTGTGAGGGTCAAAATCTGCTAGTGAGAACTAAGGAATAGTGTCCTGAAATTATTTTAAAATTGAATAGCCAAAATCTTGTCAAAATTCCTTATAAATGAAAATATTTTTCATTCTTAATTAGTCTAATAAACTTATCCTTGACACAAATGTTATTTTTTCCCTTTATTGCAATAGTTTTTTAAAAAATAAATTGATTCATGTAAATTCAAGTCATCTAGTTTTGTTGGAAAATGTTAAAACTCTCACAACAAAAGTCTAGGAGGAGGGCGAAAATCATAGTTGCTCATGTATTTACAAGATTTTTTTCTTGGTGTTGAATAAATTCTAGCAAAGATGATTAATTCATTATTATCTTTATCTGTTACAGACACACATCATATTATATGCACTTGGTCATGGTAGTAATTAACTCACAATGTCTTATGATTTACTAAAACTAAAGAATTTAAAATTATCTGGGTTATTTAGCATTAGCAAGAGTTAAAAAAAAAAAATTTCCTTGTAAAGGAAATTCAAATTGTGATAAAATCTGCTCTTTCAAAAGTTTTTGCTTGTATATTTTCTTCTAATATCTTTACTTGCTTAGATTTTCACCACCTTATTATAACTTCCTGGCCACTTGATTTTTTTAAAAAATTATAAACTTACTGGCTAGGCCCTGCTGCTCAAGTCTATGTTCCCAGCACTTTGGGAGGCTGAGGCTGCCAGATCCCTCGAGCTCCAGGAGCTCAAGACCAGCCTTGGCAACACAGTGAGACTCCATTTCTGCTAAAAATACAAAAAATTCAGTGGGCATGGTTCCGCGTGCCTGCAGTCCCAGCTACTTGGAAGGCTGAGGTGAGAGAATCACCTGACTCCAGGAGTTTGAAACTGCATTGAGCCATGTACATGCCACTGCACTCTAGCCTGGGCAACAGAGTGAGACCCTGTCTCAAAAAAAATAATATATATATATACTTAATATATTTAATAAGTTTATCACTGTAAATGAAGCAGAAGAGTTTTAACAGATCTTTAAAGAGGAAAAACTAATTTCTTCAACATTGAATATATTCCAACATTTTTCTTATTCTTACATACCTTATAGCACTAAAGTCCTACAAAATAGGTATTCTGGTGTTTATTATCACAAAAGGGAATACAACTCAAAAATCAAAATCAATTTGCATATACATAGTAAAACCAGTCGAAAACTCACAAAGCCGCAAAAACACATGTTCTTCTCATAATATAGCTTTGCTAATGTGTCTCAGGTTTTTGTGTTTAGAGGTCAAATAACTTAATTTGCATGGTGGAGGTTCCAGCAGCAATTACTAATAGATAATGAGAAAACATTTTCTCTTTTGACCCGAGGAGATAATAGATTACAAAAAACAAAATTAGTGCTAATTAGAACAAAATTAGTGTTAAATGTAAAACTTCCAGACACTAGATTTTTTTATTAATATTTCTAAGTAGATTGTGGATTCATAATTGTCTTAAAAGGGAATGCAGTCTATCATAGGGTATTCTGCCATGAGAACAAAAATCAGTTAAACTACAAATGAAATTGGGTATTTTTTCTTCCCTTTATTTTACCATAAAGACTTGACTTAGATGAAATAGGTAGCTTGGCTTATTCAAAACTAGCTCTACTCTCATTGACCCAAGCAAGGCTGTATCTTAATAGAAGATACAGAGACACTAGGGGTTATGGGAGCCTAAGGCTCAGCATTTGCTGCTGATCTTAGATCTGTCCTCAACTTTGGTTTGTCGGGTGTTACTCTTCAGGCTAGGTCTACAGTTCCAGAGACATACTAGAGTTAATCAACCCTTCAAACAGAGGTGAGAAAAAGCTTTCAAATTTATTTTCCATATATGGCACACCTGGAACATGGGGCTTTATAAGACAACTCCAATTAATATCATTAGAGAAGCAAAGAAAACAAATGCACAGAGACCGTGAGTCCATGATATGCTTTCTGCCATTCCTGTTTCCGAGTAAATATTTTCACTTACAAGTATGATTAGTAGGTGCACCTATGGAATTCATTGCCTTTGGAAATACAATCCCAGTGATAGTGGAATCTTTTAATGATGAACAAGGTAACAGATACTCAAATAAAATCATCCTTAATAAACCTGTGATTAAAAACCACTGCAATTCTCACAGTTGTTAAAAATTATTGTACTTGTAGAACTTTTACTAAATTTTATTTTTCATGTTGATTAAAAACAAACCAATCAGGTGGTATATTCCCTGAATCATTTCTTTGGAAAATCAGCATCTACTTAGATTACAATTAGTATGTATGAAAAATAATGCTACTCTAGTCTTTAATGTGAAAATATATTTGCTCCTGAAATTCTGAACAATCCATTTTCCTTTGACATTTGTTTGTCCAAATACCCCTCAGGGCATCACATGTTTATTTGCTCATCTATTGCCTGATGTGTTTCAATGATTTAATTACATAATACATTAAAAAAAAAAAGCCAAATAATTTTAGCCTACATTATTGGGCCAATAAGTCAATTAGGAAAATAAACAATCTCACTTTATATCAGAAGAAAAACACTTTCCTGACTTTTAATCCCTTGTGAATTCTGTAGGCGAAACCATTCATGGCAGGCCCATACTCGTTTTCTGTTGATTTTAGGTACTTGTCTTTTTCCTTATAGTCACCCTGAAAAACTCAAAATAACCAGAAAATTGATTATTAATTATTCTCTATGCTGGCATAAAAAAAATGAGCCTTTTCGGAATTATGTTTATATAGAAAATCAATTCTGTGAAGGAACACTTTTATTAAAGAGGTAATGGACATTATTGTGTTTATTCTGAAAAGTGCAATTTACAACTCCTAAAATAGGAAAATGCTAATTTTCAGGTGAAAGAACAGCTAGACAGATAGCATATAAATGGTCTGTATGTATACAATCCACCAAACTCTCTGAGCATGCCAATTATCTTTCTATAATTGTACACTGGGGCCAGGTGAGGTGGCTCAGGTCTGTAATCCCAGCACTTTGGGAGGCCGAGGCAGGCAGATCACTTGAGACCAGCCCCGCCAACATGGTGAAACCCCCCATCTCTACTAAAAACACGTAAGTTAGCCAGGAGTGGGAGCAAGCACTTGTAGTCCCAGCTACTGGAGAGGCTGAGGCAGGACAATCTCTTGAATCCAGGAGGCAAAGGTTGCAATGAGCCATGATCATGCCACTGCATTCCAGCCTGGGCAACACAGTGAGACTCTGTCTCAACAAAAATGGAAGCTCACTTCTCCAAAAATCTCCAATAAATGAAGTGCTAAATATAAAATTGTATCTTTCCTGATTTGAATTCATAGGTGGAAAAGATACTTGAAAATATTGCTTTCAAAATATACCAGATTCACCTTGAAATTACAGTTACAATTTAGAAAGTTAAGAGATATTTTCCATGCCAGATCATCTAAAGGACATCAGTTACTCTCTCACAAATGATCACTGAGTTCCTCTTATTTGAGAGATATTCAGGACACACAGATCACAGCCTATCCGTAGCCAGTTGAATGAGAAAGCCATTCTTTATTGCTTTAAAATCATGATTAATCTGGTTGTGGGGAAAGCACAAAGAAAAGAACTTGTGACAATTATTCAGTGAGACCTGAAATTCATGAAGATTTTTGCTGAATTAGGGAAGAAAAGATTTAGAAGTATGCAGGTAGCTAAAAAGTCAGATATGTTTATTTCTGTTATCACTATACCAAAATAGCATTGGAGAACTAAGACCATGGGAGGTAACATGAGTTATAGAATAAGCTTCCTGCATACCAGATCTTTTATTTATCTTATGTGTATTCCAGAGGTTCCTAACAGCTGAATGCAACTCTCTTAACACAAATATCGTACTTATGTATGACACTAATGAGCTATGGCTTCAGAACCCCTCTATTAAAGATGACCTTGCACCCCGTTCACATGTGATCATGTAATTTTGTCATTTTGTACATGTAAATTATTTTTCTGTTCTTTAAAATGGTCTCTAAAATTGTGTAAGCTTTGAGCCTCACAAAACTTGCATCTGTACCTTCTCACTCTTATGTCTGCTTAATTGTCTTACCCAAAGGGGTGCTGGATTTCTATATCATACCTTTTTTACACCTCCTCCTTTCAAGTGGAACCAGTGAAACTCCCAAGATGGAAGGTCTGCATTGGTGCTATGGTATATCACCATGAAAAGTGATGCCACTGAATCACATAGGAATTAAGCTTCCAGTTTTGGCTCTAACCTCATCAGTACTCCCAGCAAAGTGGTGAAAACAAATTGTAGATCCAAGGATGTATCCCACTATGGTGGAGGAAGGTACACACCTAATCTATGATCATTTCTGTCTCGAGTACCACTAAAGGGACCTCCAGTGGGACAGGAGGTGATACAGCTTCATCTCCTTGTAAATGTGCTGGTGAGTAAACTCCTGGTAAATAGACTACCGTACTGATCTTTGCTAGAAAGACACTCTCTATATACAGACTGCTCTTAGCAGGATGCTTCTAGTTTAGAATTATCTATAGTGGACAGACCTACAGCTTCTGGGTTTAGGAGGCAGAGTTTTCTGGAGAATGACAAACTAAACAGCTGGGATATAACAGAGAGATTTCCTAACTCACACTCTCGTTGCTGGGGGCACTAGTGCAGACCTGATGTAATCTGAGCCAGACAGTGCACACCCCAAGGCAGATGCGGGGCCCTGGAAGCTGCCTGGACAGCCAGACCTCTCCTGCTTTGTCCCAGACCTCCTGATTGTTTCTATCATTGTTTCTATATTTAGATTGTTTCTAAATATCAGTAACTTGATATTTAGTAAAATCTCTTGATAATTTCACCCTTTTTATTGGCTCATGCACCAACATGCTCAAAAATGGTTTATGTGGATTAAAATAAATTTACAACAGAAATTATGCTCTGTTAATATTCTTTTGTAAATGAGTAAACCATAAAAATAAATATTTTAGCAGTATATCTAGCTAAGAAAAAAACCAATAAAATAAATGTGGCAAAGAGATTATTTTTAATAGCAGTCTACCACAGTAGTTGAATAAAAAGAACTTAGAAGAAAATTTTGCAGGGCAATTCACCTTGATCATTAAATATTTAGCAGTATTTTCATGTGATAAGTATTTCATCTATGCAGTGACATTCTCCAAATTGTGATGAGTGTATTTATATAAAAATTTAGGTAAGTTGGATTATGCTTTCATTGACTCACAGAATTATTCCAAGAATATGCAAATCAAGAAAGATTTGGTATGAATAATATGTATATGCAGAAATCAAATCATACCATAGAAACTTACTTTGTATATTTATTTTGTGGTTTTTGTTGGTAATAAATATGAGAAACTCATTACCTAGGAAACAGCTCTAGAATGAAAAATCCTTTATATCTGACTAAATGTGGTCCCACTACATTATACATTTCTCACATTAAGGCCATGTAAGGAAGTGTTTTGAATGAGAATATGAAAGCTGCAAGCCAAATCAGTCTAGATCTACAAGATACTTCAAGTGTTAGTTTCCTAATGGAAAAACTGGAGATTAATTTTGTCCAGATCATGCAGTTGTTTTTAGAATTAAGTGAGATGCACATATGTAGAAATGATGTCATGTCTGGCAAAACATAAGCACACCATGAATGAAAGCCACATTTATTATTAATTGGACCCATTGATGTCATCTTTAAAACTTTAAGACAGTAGCTGAACTTAAACGGCACCAGGAGTTTTATGTTTTAAAAGATAAAGTAGAAATCAGGTCCCAGGGCAGTATGCACACAGGCTAAACTAAGCAGCATACAGTCTGATAACTTTTCAGAGTTAGGGGCATCAGCTCCCACGATATCACACACCCTGTTGTGTGGCAGAACTGTCAGTCAGGTGCATTTTAACCACAGGCCTGATGAGGATTGGGAAGCACAACTTTAGACAGTTGACGTTGCGGATGAATGAATTCTTCCAACTTTACAGTCTTTGAAAAATAAAGGACTCTCTCTAAAGTTCTGTGAGATGGACTCATGTCCACTACACAGTAAAGAGACTGTATTTGAAACAAGTCAAATCAGGATCTGAATTGGTCTTGTTGGCAGTGAAAGTCGCCCTTGACTTTCTATTTGCTTTCCTATTACTGCTCTGAACCCATTCTACTGGTGCACTTAGCGAATTTTGAGGCTGATGAAGGAAGTGATTGGGATATGGGCTATGGTGTGGTTGGTCTGCATTTGAGCTGCTGTGGTAGCAATCATTGTATCACTACTCTATTAATATAATACTCTAATAAGGCAAAACTGTTCATTCAGTAGAGAGCTAGGAAACAAAACCATTTGTTATTCTGCTAGAATTAACCATTTTTTTTTTGTAAACAAAGTCTAATCAAAAGAAAAAGGAATGCTTTAGTAACATCGTTTCAGCAGCTGCATCCCAGGTGTATCCAAACTGAGTCATTGATATTTTCTCCGATCATGCTAAGCAGGCTAAGACACCGAGATAAATCTCCCATGGAGGTCAGAGTGCAACATCAAACCCTCCCAGATAAAGCAGGGCCATGGTGAGACAGTGTTCTTTACTATCTACCAGATTATTGAGGGAATTTGTAATTTGGGGCTCATCTAATTGATGTTATTCTGTAAAGCCATACTTTGAGGAGTCAATAGGAAAAATTTAGTTGAGAATTTCACCATGCAATGAGAACTATGAGGCAATTTAATATGCAACTATTTTAAGCATAAGTGGCAAACTATAAATATGTTGTAATGATGTTTTAATATGGGTATTTCTATTTCCTCTTCACTTTGGAAATGATGAAAACTGTAACCTGAAATAGCTAGGGTTTTGTCTTGTGTCTTTATTTGTACAGGTTCTCTTAATGCTATACCGTGTACATTCTTGTTATTTTCCTGTGCTAATTTGCCTCAAAATGCCCCTATTTTGTTTCAAAACCCTTATTATTACAGAAAATACTCAGACTGTGGTTGTAGTTGTTCATAGTTGCTTTGGATAACAGATTCTCTGCAGAATTGACCAAAAAAAAAGTCTTCTTCTGGTTACTTATAAACCAGGAACTGGCTTTTTTAAAAAGATTGTTCTTGTACCCTGAAGTGGTGTTTCAAATTCTCCTTTTCCTAAAAGTAATTTCTTAATTATTTCTAATTTCCAAATGGGTACCCAGTGAGCAAGCCATCTACTCCACCCTAGCACCTGAGTAACACTGACTTGATTTTCATCCCTATAGTCTTGCTTTGTACCGAGTGGCATTTAAATGCATGTCTGGCTACTTTTACTGAGTGTTATGCTTTTTAGACTCTTCCATGGTAGTTCACATATTGGAGTTTATTTTTTTTTTTTATTGTGGGCTGAATATACTGTAATTCTTTACCTACTCACCAGTTGAGAATTTTAAACAATTTTAGTTGATTGCTTTATATAAACCTGTGAATTCTGGTCTAAAGAATAATTTTATCACACCCTTCCTGCACCACAGGTGGAGAGATTGACTTGTTTTATTCCATAAACTCCTAAAACCCAATGTGCATGGGTAATTAACAGATTTTATTTTCATTCATAATGAGGTCCATAGATAAGGACATTATGTTCTTTGAAAATATAGTTTTTGACTCTGTTCCCAAGAGGAGGGAGCATATCACATGTTTGGGGGTGACACAGAAGTACTGGGGTTGGTTACAGGCAGAAAGAGAGGGAAACTGGCTAAGAGCCTCATTGTGTAACTGGCAAGCCAAAGCAAGCAGGGTTAGGACTCCTTAGTTTGGAAATTTCAGCAGGCTCTGGGGCATAGAAGCTGTGCCTCCTTATCTGATGCTGGGCCCTGGGGTGATCAGGGCAGAGAGATAGTGGCTCAGAGTTAAAGAGTCTGATGAAGAAGGTGGCTGTGGGTGTGGGCTCTGTATTAGTTGCTTTGCATTTGAAAAGGCCACCTTCTGGTAAGTTATTTACTGTCTCTAGGACTAGGCTAATTGTGGTAGGGGCAGTCCTTCCAGTGGCATCAAGGCCTTAGATGTCAAAGAATTAGAATATAGAAAATAAAAAAAATTAATAATGTGTTTTCTAAGTATGTACCTTTAGGAAGTATAATTCTTAAATGAGATTAATGGGTTTAATGCCATTTTAATATAAATTAGAAAGTTGCCATGTTTGACCGTCTGTGGCAGGATTCCATATCCAGCAGCTGATGAGGACAGTGACAGAGGAATCTGTGAGGTCCACATTCAGTCTTGGAGATGTTAAGGGGTGTATTTGCCTGTTCTTGCATTTGAAATTCCCTAAGAATCCAAAGTAATTTTGAGTGAGTAGAAGGGAAGAGTTGAGAAGACCCATTCGGGAACCCATTCGAGAATAGGTCTCTCTCATAGGAGAGGGACCTATTCTCCTTACTTTTTCTGTTGCCTATTAAACTTTGATCCTAAGCCCCTGGCCCCCAAAAGATGCGGAGAGTTAGGGTGAGAACACACAGCAGTTGACTGAAAGATGAGGGAAACATAGTTTCCATGCAGCAAGAACCAACATTGAGAAATTTAATTTTTGATTCAGAAAGCAGTAAACTCTTATGTGAGTTGAAAATAGCAATAGGGGACGTTTTGTCATTAAAGGAATTATGAGGCAGGGGTTGGAAATAACAAGTTAATAAAACAGCTAGAGAAATTGTTTCTCTACCATTATGATAAGGCCCCTATTTAGCTTAAAGGAGGAAGGATATGTATGCCATGCTCATCAAGGAGTGAGCAGTCACTTTCTATTATGTTCATAGCTTTACCGCTCATGAATAGAGGAGATCTTGCCTCGTGTTTTATACTACTTATAAATTCTACTACTAAAATAAGCCTAACAGCATTCAATATAAGCACCTACTTCATTCCAATCTGTTGGATCTCTATTTGCCCCTTTTTTTAATGGAACCAATGACATTATTGAACTGGATAAATGCTGGAAAAGAGAATCAAGGTGACCATGCATATTAATATATGAGTATACTAGGTTCTAACAAAAAAGAAAACTGGAATCTCTGCTCTAAATCTAAATAAAAGCTAAGTTTGGTAGTATAATATAATGTTTAACATATTCTATCTCTCAATAATTCTATGACCTTAGAAGAAAAATGGAGCTGAAATTCTTGGAAAAAAATAATTATTACAGACCAATGGGTTCTTGACCATGGCACAGAAATGTTAATACACTGAGACAGAAGTGTTGCAACAGAGAAAGTTTAATTATCACAAATCAGCTGAATGGAAGGATGGGAGATGCTTTTCAAATCTGCCTCTCTAAGAGTTCTGAAGCTAGGGCTTTTAAGAAAAGTTTGGAGGGCAGAGGGCTAAGGAATAGGTGCTGCCGATTGGTTGGAGATAAAAATCATAGGAGTGTTGAAACTGTCTTCATGCACTGAGTCAGTTTCTGGGTGGGGTGGGGTCGGAGGTCACAGGGCTGGTTGGGCAAGTTCCTTGGTATAAGTCACAGGTCAAGTGGAATCAGTTCATCTTCCCTAATGCAAAGTCTGAAAAATATTTCAGACTTAGATTTTACAATAGTGATATTATCTGTTAGAGCAACGGGGGAAGTTACAAATCTTGTTACCCCTGACTCCATGACTCCTGAGCAGTAAGCAATTATAGAAAAGCAAACTGAGGAACAATGGCTGGTTATAACTTAACTATGCCTGCATCTTAGCAGATTTCAGGCTCCTACCAGAATTCTAACCTTGGGCCTTTCATTAGTTTTAAAAAGGCACTTTCATTCCTCAAAGAGGGAGTCAGTTTGGGGAAGGGACTATTATTATCCTTGCTTTAAAGTGAAACTATAAATTGCTCCAATAGTTTGGCCTATCCCAGGCACCAGCAAGGACAATTATGAGGTTAGAAGCAAGATGGAGTCAGCTATGTTAGATTTTTCTGATTCATAATTTTGCAAAGGCAGTTTCATAATGAATACCTAAAAGTCCCAGGTCCCATGTGGTTGAGGATTAGTTTATATTGGCATTAATTCTCACCAACACAACATGCATTGAAAATGAATCATGCACTTTGAGAAGCTGAGACAGGCAGATCACCTGAGGTCACAAGTTCAAGGCCAGCCTAGGCAACATGGTGAAACCTTATTGCTACTAAAAATACAAATATTAACCAGGCATGGTGGCACACACCTGTAGTCCCAGCCACTCGGGAGGCTGAGGCACATGAATTGTTTGAACCCAGGAGCCAGAGGTTGCAGTGAGTCAAGATTGTGCCACTGCATTCCAGCCTAGGCAACAGAGGGAGACTCCATCTCAAAAATAATAAAATGCCATGGAACCATGATTTAACTAACACAAGACTTGCACTGACAATGTTTAGGCCAACTTTCAATTCATTACCTTTACCTCCCAATGTCTGAACTAAAAGGAAAATCTGCTAGGCAAAAAATTACAGCAAGTGGTCATGATCAGGGAAATGCATGTTTTCATTTGTGTTTGCATTCCCCTTTTGATCCTGTATGCTAATTCCATATTTAAATATGCTTGCTTAAGACAGTGAAGAAGTTTTCAAATAACGACTCAGGTGATGAATAGAATAGCTTAATCCAAAACACAGATCATTTAAATTTGATATTGGCACAAAACTTCAACATTGACTGACTTCCTAAAGGGCTACTCAGATATGAATTCATATAGTTGAAACTGTTCCATCAAATATTTGCCACAATTTATGTGGGTATAATGATGAATCAATCCTTTTATCTAATCAAATAGTCACAAAAGTACAGTTATTTTATTTTGGTTTGACAATATGCTTAGCATGGTGATTATATAATTCTGTCCCCTTAAAAGTCTTATTTTCTGAAATCCAAAGAAAACTTTAAAACATTTTCTGTACGGCAGTTTAAAAGTGACAATTTTCATCAAATGTAGCTACTTTAAAGGGATGAAATATATGGATTCCTATATAGAAGACTAAATACAACCAGAATGGAGGGAATTTTTTCTTTTGTACTTAAAATGCCCTATGCACAGGCCACCCAAAAAGCATATTTGTATGTTCAATCTTGACTTTCTTGTCATTATTGTTGTGTGTGTTCACTAGCACAAAGATTACATACAAATTCAAAGTCTTGCCTTCTTCAGTTCATAAGAAAAGTAGCTATCCTCACATACCCATGATTATACACAAGTGTTAAATTAAATGTTCCCTTTTGTGTTATTGTCAGGAGCTCCCTGCAATAAGTGTTATAGAATATATACCTAAAGTCCTTCTCTCAAAGTTCTTTTCTCTTACAAGCATATGTGTTCCTGGCACATAATAGGGTGTCAAGACTATTTGCTTAATTATTTGAAGACATGTAGCCTACGCCAACTATTTACCTGAAGAGTGAAAATTTTATTCTGGCTTATTCCTTCTTAAAATGGCAGGTGCTTGAGGAAGTACTCAGCAGAGGTTCCAAAGCAACTGGCTATAGATCTTTAACAAAAAGTAAACATCAAATTTTCCATAAAAATATGCTTATGACATAATTTATAAAAATAGGAACAATAATGTTTTGGTTGTCGAAAACAAAAATGTAAGTTTAATTTATTTTCTTCAATCACATTGTGCTGTTGTTTGCAGTACACATTCAGGTGCATTCCTTAACTGCAATAAGCATTTTCCTCTCTGTCTTGACACTAGTCATCCATCTAAAAATGCTAATTATATTAGTTCTTTCATAAGCTGTCTCCCTTGGAAGGAATTTTTAAAATGCAGAAGCATTATTATGAATTTACTTGAAGTATAATATGTCATACATTTATTAATGAGAACAAGAATTATAGAAACCACTAAAGAATTTTTTCTATCAGTTCCAAAAGACAACCTAAAAATATATAGAAATAAATAATTTAAACAGTGCTGTCTTTTTAAATAGAGTGAAGCTAAAGGATCATTGAAAGTTTATTCTCTCTAAGGCAAACTATGAATATACTATGTAAAACCTATTTTATCTGTCTTTAAACAAAAAAGCCTTAATTAATAAATTTTAGACTGTAAATGATCAGCTCCAGGGTACGAATGGAATTGGAACATTATAACTCATGGGAAACTGAAAGCTCCCTCAAAAAAAAAAAAATTCGGTATTATTTCAAACCTCTTTTCAATGGAAATCTTAATTTAGTTCCATATTATAAAATGAAATCATATGTTTGGGTCTGTGTGTCACTTTTGATCACTGTTGAAGAGCTTTGATATTCTTAATACATTCTTTAGGGAGGAAAGTGATGCTAATACTATTCACATTTACACCTTTGAACTTTTAGTTCATATTTATAAGAAAGGGTATTATCCCAGTAAGTTATTATTCTTATCTTCAAATGAGTGCCTTCAAACAGCCTAGCAACTCCTCATTAGTGTGGGGGATATCCTCATTAAGTGTAAGCCTACTGTTTTAGCCTGGACACGTTTTTCCTTTGATCTAGAACTAGGAGGACATTAATGACCAAGTTTTAGAGACAGCTAGTATATCCTGTGTCAAAAATGCCCATCTCTATGGTTCCTGTCTCAGAGAGGCTTGAGAAGTCAGCTTCCCAGGGCACAGCGCCAGACACACAAGACAAGGAAGGACACAGAATAGATAGCAGGGTACAGTCAAGGTCAATCAAGGTCACGTAAGTTGTTACTTGTACAGTCCTGAATATAAACCTTTATCTATGGAAACTGAATCCAGTATGTTTTTGTTCAACTCCGAAATTTAAGTTGTAAATTCTTAGATTGTTTTCATTGTCATGTGTTTGCATTAACAGCAAAATACTTCATATCTCTAAAGTTAAATTCAATCACATGTTAATTTAAAATATTAATAATCAGCACCAAAATTGAAAATGACAGCCCAGGATCCTGAAGAAATAGATAACATTGCTTTTTCTACTAGTAAGACTGGTTTAAAATGAACCTTGCAATAATTCAAAAATGCTAAAGAAATTAGAAATATTCACTAAAAGAAATGTTTTCTTACTTTTTGTGCTAAGGAAAATTAATGTTTTAAAAAGAACCCCAGAGAAAAATACATAAAGTCAGCCAAAACCAAAATCAGAAACTAAGCCTTTATTTATTTATTCCAATCCTAATCAACTGTAAATATTTTTATACAGCATTTCTATTAATATGCTGAAAGCTGACAATAGTTATAGGAACGGGTTATTTTGCCTACAATTCTAACTACATCATCTGCATGCTCTGCTGCACTAAATATAATGAAACTTGGTCTAGGTGGAAGATAGCACAGCCCCCGAGACAAGAATAAATTCAAAAAGGCAACATTACTGGAGCTATATAATCAACACCTTCCACTGCACAAGAAACAGGCTGAGAAATGACCTTTACATGAGCCAGTGAAATAGCAAAGTGTTTTTTGTTCCCTTCTCCAATGTTGTCCATGTTGGTGAAAGAAGAGGCAGATTTCCCCCGTGGAAAGCTGCCACTTTACCAGGGGAAGCAGCTTTTCACAGGCAAACTCTCTGACGGGGACAATTGCTAGTTTGATAGAACACAGGCTTGGGTGTGATTGGGCCTGTCAGGGGTATTGTGGGTCACAGTCTAAGAACAGAAAACACCATCTCTAAACAGAAAATGCAGCACCAATGGGGAAGGTGGCAGAGGCCAGGGATAGTCTAAAGCACAGCAGGAAAATATTTGCAAAGGAGGATGTTGTAGCTCTCTAGGCAGCGTAGTGCTCCTGTGAAACCATCGCTCACAATCACACTGATAATATCTTTTATTTCACAGTGCCTGACAGTGTTTAAGATGTATTCATATTTTGATCCTCATAGCAGCCCTCTAAGGTGTCAAAGGTAAATAGTTTGAGAGATGGGCAGCCACAGACTTGGGGGTCAGGTGACTTTTCCAAGGCATCCAAGCTAAGCCCAGGTCCTTCGGTTCCTCATCAGTATGTTTCCCCAGGATGCCACCTGCCTTCAGAGGCAGTGTTTGAACTTTGCAGGGCGTCCTTTCCACTGCTCTGTGCAACCTCGCACAGTGCAACTTGATAAGCCTGGTCTCTACACCTTACCTTCTTTAACATAATACTAATTGAAAAGAAACACAGGAGATTTGCTTTTTAATTCTCTCATTTTCTACCTTGCTAATTTCATCTCCCTTTCAATGTGTAGGAATGCTTAATGAAAACAGCAAGAGAGGTTATCATTGGGAACTGAAATTTGTCATCAATCCCTGGATGGAAAAAATAGCAGGAATTATATATTATCGCTCAAGCACTTAAAATGATAAGACAACAGAGTAATAAAAACTTTATATGATGGAGTTTCTGTAATTCATCCTTACATACGGTAAAAAAATGAAATCCTATAGATATTAATTTAGATATTGCTTAGCGCAGTCTTTTGTTCATAGAGAAGACAGCGTTGAAAATGAACATTTCATGGAGCTTTAACAACTAGCAAAGCTGAAATAAATATTTTTTACTAAGATTGCTTTGATCCATCCCATGATAGGTATTACAATATGCAGCCAAGGGCTTTGGCCATTAAGAAAAATAAAATATATACTGCTTGAATTCCCATTAGGTTTCAAGGGTAAAAGAGTAAATTTCTCTCAACTGCTTTCCTTATGGCATTTTTGTCTCATTCTTTATAACAGTCGGTGCCGAGTTGAGAAAAGTAGAAGAGATTCCAGTAAGTTCCCACCTTCTTTATAGTTCCAGAGTTTCATCTCAAACTGGGATAGTAGCTAGAGAGGGAGCGAGACAGCCAGCTCATTCTGTGTTCTCCCTCATCTATGTCGCTACTCAAGAAGGGGGTGTTAAAGAGTCCAGAGAGGAACCAGTTGTTAAAATACCTGAAGCACTTAGACCAGCTCTCTCCAAAATTAAATGGAGTGCTAAGTTCCTATTGTCTGCTACTGATGAGCGCTGCTTCCTTTCCTTGCCTGACTTACCAGGACTCTGATATTGTCATGGAAACCCAGTGGCTTGTCAAAGCAACATTGTAACGACTCTTACTTCTAAATACCTGAAATTACCCTTTCCAGAAAACCAAAACTCTGTTTGTATAAATAGTTCTCAGTTATGTACATGATTCATTCATTTCTACCAAGAGCCCCTGAATTCTCCTGAAGGTGTTAATAACTGAAGGTATTTTTGGAAGTATGAAATAACTTTATTTGGGTCCAGTCATGGAGACGTGGTGATCTGGAGGTGGTAGACAGAGGATAAACTACTCCAAAGAAGCGTCAGAATCTTACTCATTTGGGCAGCTTTCCCGATCACCACCCGTCAGCCTGCAGTCACATATTTGGCTGGGCAGAGTGCCTTGCATGCAATGAGTGACGAATAAATGTTTTTTGAATGAGAAACAAGCTAATGAGAACTGGGTCCTGTGAGAAGGCTTTCTGCGGCCCCTGGCTCTCCCCTCATGTTCGATAGAACAGGAAGCAAACCCTGGGCTTGCTCTCAAAGTAGTAGTTTGAAACTTAAATATGCAGAAATCACCTAAAGTGTGTTTATTTTTATTTTTAAAATATTTATGTATTTACTGAGACAGTCTTGCTGTCACCCTGGCTGGAGTGCAGTGGCGCAATCTCCACTCACTGCAGCCTCTGCCTCCCGGGTTAAAATGATTCTCATGCCTCAACCTCCCAGGTAGCTGGGATGACAGGCATGAGCCACCATCAGCTAATTTTTGTATTTTTAGTAGAGATGGGATTTTCCATGTTGGCCAAGCTGATCTCGAACTCCTGACCTAAGGTGATCCGCTGGCCTCGGCCTCGGCCTCCCAAAGTGCTGGGATTACCAGCATGAACCACCCCGCCTGGCCCTGAAGTGTATTAAAAATAAGGACTCAGTCCCCTCCAGTTTCCAGCTAAGCATTAATCTAAGCATTATCAGAAGGCTGTGAAATCTGAATATCTGAAACAAAGTGTGCCTTGCATCAGGCAACACCAAATGGAGAGCTACCAATGGAGGAAGAGGCTGTGCACCCTCGCTAAGGACCCATCACCTTCCTTCGCTTCTCTTTCACAACTGAACTTCTCTCACCAGTGGATACTCGTGTGTCTTGTAGATGAAGTCAGTCAGCAGGGAGAATTTGATTGTCTCACCAGCCAGCAGCTTACATTATCAGGGAAACGCAGTCGGTACACCCAGCCAGAAATATGGGCAGGTTGGAGAGAGGGATGTCTAGAATATCTCATGATGATCAGACTTTGTAAATAGTTTTTATAAATTTAAGTTGATTTCCCCTTTCTTGCTTCTTTGGCCTTTTTCTGTCTTCAGATTGTAACTAACTTGTGCACTGAATAACGCTCATTTGAATAATCACTCTGGACTCAATCCTTGATTTTTATCATCATTTGACTACTGACCTTTCCCATTCTTCTTTTTGTTCTTTAACCTTTTATTTGCTGCTCTCTGTCACCCCATATCGTTCCTCCAGTTTCCGGCTAAGCATTAATCTCACATGGGAGAATACGGTTAGCCTCCAAATTCAAACTCTTTTAATGTTGTGTGTGAATGACCACAGCAGAAAGGATTCCAATGCCTAAATATGCCTTGCCCTAGTGAACTTGTTTTATTGTTTTTATTGTTGGACTGTCTTAGTCCATTTGGACTGCTATAATAAAATGCCATAAACAAGGTGGCTTATAAATATCTATCCCTCACAGTTCTTGAGGCTGAGAAGACTTAAGATCTAGGTGCCGCCATATCTGGGGTGTGGTGGAAGCCCACTCCTCCTAGGTGGTGGCTTCATGCTATGAACTCACATGGTGGAAGGGCAAACAAGCTCCTTTGGGCCTCTTTTTGTTTTATTTTATGATCTTTTTTAAAAATTGAGACAGAGTCTCTGTCACCCAGGCTGGAGTGCAGTGGCATCATCATAGCTCTCTGCAGCCTTGACCCTTTGGTCTCAAGTGATCCTCCCTCTTCGGCCTCCCAAGTAGCTGGGACTACAAGTTTCCATGCTGCCATGTCTGGCTAAGTTTTTTTTTTTTTTTTTTTTTTTTTTTGTTTTTTTTTTTTTTTTTTTTTTTTTTTAGATGGAGTTTCGCTCTTGTTACCCAGGCTGGAGTGCAATGGCGCGATCTCGGCTCACCGCAACCTCCGCCTCCTGGGTTCAGGCAATTCTCCTGCCTCAGCCTCCTGAGCAGCTGAGTTTTTTATTTCTTTGCAGCAACAGGGTCCTACTATGTTGTCTAGACTGATCTCGAACTACTGGCCTCAAGCAACCCTCCCACCTTGGCCCAAAGTGCTGGGTTAACAGGCATGAGCTACTGCACCCAGCCTGGGTCTCTTTGATAAGGGCACTAATCCCATCCATGAGAGCTGTGCTCTCATGACCTAATTAGCTCCCCAAAATCATACCTCTCACTGTCATTACACTGAGAATAGGGTTTCAACACATGAATTGAATTTGGGGGAACACAAACATTCAGACCATAGCAGACTTTTTTTTGAAGTGGCTGAAATCTAAGTCATTAGAACCTGTTCTAGCACATATGATCCCATATGCTGAACATTTAAGAATATGTTTTGATTTTGGCTTTGTGTGTGTGGCTTTCCGACAATGGAAGGAACCTCTTTAGTGATAATGTGAATTACAATAAAATATATTCAGTTCATTCCACACCCCTCAGTGACTGTAGAAGCCAGGAATGATGTAGTGAAATAATTAGAAAGATATCTGGGCAGAAACTTAGAAAAAATACTTTTTCCCCAAATTTAGGGAGAGACTATAAATCTGACCTGATGACTATATAAATTTGAATCCACAATAAATGAAAACCTTTGCTAATTAATTTTCATAGACAAGGGAGTGAAAGTTTTGCTATTTGAAATTGCAGATGCTTTACAACTGTAAAGGTTCAAGAATTTAACACAACTTGATTCAGTTAAGAAAGTGTAAAATTTTTGTATCTTATTGAATATTTCTGAGGAACCCCTTCTCACTGGAAGGGGATAATTATAACTTGCCATTTTAAATCACCCCTTTCAGATGACTCACCTTGATGTGATACTATTTTCTTCCCCTTCTTCACAGTTTTATGTAGTTTGATGTTTAAGCACACAAAAGTCTTACATGACCTTATGAATAAAAGGAACCCCAGATTCAAGCATCATCTGGTCTGGTCTGTTCCAGGCTGTCATCTGCTGTAATAAATATAACTGATCTCATTTGGGCTTCGCAGGGATGTGCCGTCACTCTCTACTGAAACCCCTGAGATTCTGGCCAGTTTCGTAAATTCTGGAGTTCTCACACCCTGCTGTTTGACTGCAGTCCTCCACAGTGCAATTTTTGGATGCCTTGCAGCCAGACTTAGGCACTGGGGAGGTCAGGAGTGTATCGTTTAGCTCACCTATCTAGAGATCAATTTATTTCACAGAATTTTCACTCAGATAAGAGAATTTTCACTCAGATAAGAGACTTCAGGATATACAAGTCTGACCCAGTGCTTCTAACTTCCCCCTCGCCCCCAGTCACCCAGGTCCAGATGGAACAAGGCTGCCTCTTAAATCATGTTCTAATCTCCCTCTAGCTCTGATTTATAGCAAAGCTGACTTAATCATCTAGATTTGGCTTTTACAAATCCATCAAAGTCGGCCTGGCTAGTACTGAAATCTTCCTCTGAATCTCAGAAACAAAAGGTTGACTTCCTATTTCTTTTCCTGTCATAATACTTTCCATGGCAAATAAAAGTCCTTGGTAGATTAGGGGAAAATGTCCACAATAATTTCTCAGTTGAGAAAAGTCCTTAGCATACTTAAAAAAAAAAAAAAGAAAGAAAAGAAAATCCATTGCACTACAGTAATTCCCTGCCCCCTTTACCCAATTCCTGCTGTGTCTGCAGCTGTTTGTGGAAGAGGAAAGGTCTCCTTGGATCTATTGGGCAGTTTTTTTCTTATCTTCTCAACTACAAGCTGCCTCAGGGAGTGAACATCTACCTGGATCTCAGGAGAAAGAGAACTTGAAGAGCAATGTCTATAGTGATGCAAACATGAGAACAGAAGAAAAGTCTTCATTTAATATACATTTTTTTCTATTCTTTGATCTTTCCAGCACCACCACGATTTTTGTGACAAGGACAGCACCGGTAGTGCATCCCACTCATCCTACCCATCCGTCATATAAACTCCCCAGGGTCACAGTCAGATTTCCAGGGGCTCAGAGGAGGGCTGGAGAAGTCAGAAGACAAAGTTATACACGCTGTGTTACTTCGGAAACCTCTAGAGAAACAAACCAATATACATATACATATATTATACACATACACATATACACATGCATACGTATACACATAAATATATACATGTACATATGTATATAAACATATATAATCCATACACATGCATGTATGTATATGTGTGAGATATATATATATATATATATATATATATATATATATATATATATTTGATCTGAGTATGAGAGGATGAAATCAAAGGCGAAAAAGGACTGAGTAGGATTCCTGACACAGAGAACAGTAGGAGCAAAGGCACATGCTCATTAAGAAAATGCCAAATGGCTTAGGAAGGGCTGGAGTGTAGATTTCTGTGCCTGGAGTGAGGCAGAAGCTGATACTCACCAACAGAAAACAGCATTTATGATTATTCCCACATCTTTTCCTTGGGAAATGAGAAAAAAATTCATTAATTTATAAAATAAAATGGAAGGAATCAGACTTGATGTAAAGCTAGTTTTTGATATTTTTTATTTCAGTTACTTTTAAGATGTTACATAGTTAGGGATAAGGCTTAGAAACTCTGGAGAATCTCCCATCAGCAAGCAGTGGTATTAAACTGATAATTGTGAATAATAGTAATCAGGAAAACAGTATGTAAAGAAAGATGAAAAGTTGACCAATGATAGAGAACTCTAGAACACAGTGAAATTTCATGAGTTGACACAATAGCAAGAATACTAAATACAGGTCGATTTACTTCAACCAAAGATTCTGTATTTTGTGAGTTAAATCTGGCTTTTTTTTTTTTCTCAGTTCTGTTCAATGACTCTAGTTTTGTATTGTTTCTGCTTTTTTACCATTACCTGAATTAGCATAAATTAAGAAATTATTTTTCCTTCATTATATGTGTCCCAGTTGTTCTTTTCAAGCAAGATGTTTGTCTTTTTAGCAAAAAGGAAAGGTTTTATTTTCAAAACATTTACTGAGATATGCTTGACCAGACTTTACTATTTTTTCTTTCACAGTTAGAATCAAAGTCTAACAGGAGGTAGGAAACTATTTCAGTTCCATTCCCAAAATGAGGTAGATGGGCACCAGTAAGAAATGAGGATTAGGAGCAACTCTGGGCATATTGGTTGAGACTCCAACCAACTGAATAAGAGGAATTGGCCGTCATTGAAGTGAAAAATACACTCAGCCAAGGGAAATTCCCACATACAGTCTGTTCAAATACCAAATCTGGATATATGCCTCCAAAAGTGAGGGCAAATAAAAATGAAAAAATGGGACCTATGAAGCAAATAAGAAGATAAGTAAAAATACATGTCATCCTCAAATTTAAGAACATGGAGTGGCTCTAAAAGTTTTATTGCAAAATCTAATAAAGGCTTTCAAAAAGAAGACTCCTTAAAGGTCAAAGAAGGAAGCCATAGGAAGAAATAAGAATAAAATAAATACATGTTAAGATGATGAGAACAACAACTATGATAAGGTTTTTCAGAAAGCTTAGAGAAAAGATAAATCAATATGGAAGGAAAAGAGGGAAGATAAGCAATAGGGAAAGATACACTACATAAGAGTAAGAGATACATACAAGTAAAAAGCCAAAACAATTAGGAACATTCCTGTTTTTGCAGCCACCAAGCAGTCTGCTCTGACTTCTACAGGATCCTGGGTGGAAACCCACCACCGTCCCACAAACACCAACATCCCCTTTTGTGGACTGAGTTGCCAACTTCTATAGATTTTATTCTGTTTTCTTTTCCTTCCTATTTACTTGTATTTTCAGGGAATAAGTGTAGTTGGGAAAAACTTTTGTAAAAATAAATGTAATGAAATATTAGAAGTACTATAATACAGATTTATGCTTAATTCAGCAAGAAAAACAGAAGTGATTTGTCCTTTCCTTAACTAGAATTCCTTAGGAACCATGATGAGCCTAACATTGTATAGCTGAGAAGACCAAAAATATCAAGGAACAATATAAACTGATACTTTTATTTTTGATAGGGAGATGTTTACTCCATATCTTAGCTTCTACATTGAAGATAATTCAAACTATTCACTAACTTTTTCAATGAAAATTATTTTAAGAAATACAATTTAATGTGTTAAAATGAAGTTAAAAATTTAAGTTTGAAAATCTACTAAGCTGAAATGATGACATTTGAAACATCTAGGCAATTGCATTTGAAATTCTTTAATGTTTAAAACTTACATAGATTCATGTTGTTCATTTCAGTACATTTTAATTTCTATTTCAAAACAAATTAAAAATTGGTAACTTAGGCAGAATTACAGGTAACTTAACCTGTAATCTCAGCACTTTGGGAGGCCAAGGTAAGAGGATCTCCTAAGCCCAGGAGTTTGAGGCCAGTCTGAGCAAGAGAGGCCCCAGCTCTATAATAAATACATGAAAATGTTAAAAATTTTAAAAATCAGTAGATCAAACATATGCCTACATCTTTTATAATTCCAGTTGGTATTTGCCATGAGTTTCTTAGAATGATTTGTGTTTTGTTGTTTTACTGGGTAGCTTGTTTTGATAATGCCAATTTTTAAAAAATGTAGTGCTCTATCAGTGATCTGTAGAGAAAACTATAACACAGTAAGGATAATCAATTCAAAACTTCTTAATTCCCATAGAAGTTTATATGATCATCTACTCAGAGTTTTTAAATAAAAAGTTAAATGCATATATGTGAGAACAAATGTAATTCATAGTAATGGTGATTACTTATGGTTTTAAAAATATGATTTAAAAAAATTACATCTTCCATTGAAAAAAGTAATATGTTTATCTCTGAAAATCTAAAATCTAATACAGTGCCTGACAAGTAGACAGGTGGGTGGTGTCCAAAAATATGTTGACAAAACGAATAAATATAACCTGAGAAGAAAAGTCAAGCCTTAGTCAATATAAAATCAAATCCAGTCTTGTATTTATTTTCCATTTGGCTATAAGACTTTGTCTTTCTTCTACAGTCAATTGCAATGCTGAAAGGATCTTTCACATGATTAAAAAAATAACTATATTTAAAATAAAAGAGGAATAAAAATATAATTTTAAACCCTGATTACATGCTCTTGTAGCTCTGAAGAAATAGAATTCTTTTTAGGTTTCCCTCAAAATGGTGAAAAAAAAGCATAACTCTAATATTAAATACTCCTATTTAGAGACTAAATAGTAATAAAATTTGGGACAGACTAAAAACTGTCCCAATCATAACAGGGCAGTTAAATTCACATTAAAAGGAAAGTATACTTCTTAAATGACAGAACTCAGGTTTCTACTTGTCTTCTTTTGTTATTAGCTCTTCACCACAAGAATAGGTGTGAGTATAGATCAGTAGCTGTTCCATGCGATACACACAGATGCCTTCAAACAGGTTTAAAATAGAACATGTCTATGCCAGCTGGAAACATAAGAACATATCACTTCTCTATATTTCTTTTAACTGTTTTATCTGCTCCATTTGGAAGGGTACAGTAGCACCAAGGGACCATTCTTCAAAAACAATGTTTCTTTTATATTTTGTTCTGCTTTTTTTCCTATCAGAAACTATAAAATCAATACTTTTTACGCAGCCACTATATTGATAATTTTCATTCGCTTTCATCAACAAATATTTAAGGGGTACACTGGGTGCTTTTCGTGATTGACATTGGGAGTTAAAAGTGTTAAAATTCCTAATTGTCAAGGAGTATCTGATATGTTTACAATAAAGCCTCCAGGAGATATATATACAGGGCAAATATCAAATCATAGTTTTAGTTTTTTTTCCATTAAATCCTTGTTAACATGTAGCCATATAATAAGGATAATGGCAATAATTGTAATTAAAGTCTTATGACTTACATGACATCTTCACATGGTGGGTGTTTTGATTCTGAATTTCTCAGGCATAAAGTAGGGTAGCTAGAAGAGCATCTCGTATGTATATATTTTCAAAGATTTACTAAAGCCAAACTCCAGATGTTCAGAGAGACTCAATTAGTCATCTTATTGAGTTAAATTTAAAAAAAGAATAATATAAAATGAAAACTTTGAAAACATGTGAGAAGATAGATTTTAACTAACGTGACTGTAATTGTGCCATCACTGAGTATACAGGTGGAAGAATTGGTAGAGTTTGGGCACAAATGCCTATCTTAGAGATGGTTTATGTTAGCTCTTTCATTTAAAAGTTTAATTTTAGAAAGGGCTAAATGGTATTTCACAAAGCTAATTGGCAGCAGAGCCCAGACTAAAACCAAGATTTCCTTGTAGACATGTGTATTAGTCCATTCTCACACTGCTATAAAGAACTGAGACTGAGTAATTCATGAAGAAAAGAGGTTTACTTGACTCACAGTTCTTAACAGGCTTAATAGGAAACATAGCTGGGAGGCCTCTGGAAACTTACAGTCATGGCAGAAGAGGAAGCAAGCATGTCTTACCATAGCGGAGAAGGAGCGGGGAGCGGGAGCAGGGGGAGCAGGAGCGATTGGGGGTACATGGTATTGTGAGCCTATAGTCCCAGCTACTCAGGAGGCTGAGGTGGACAGATTGCTTGAACCCAGGAGTTCAAGGCTGCATTGAGCTATAAGCATGCCTCTGCACTCCAACCTGGGCAATAGAGTAAGACTTTGTCTTTATGGGAAAAAAATATCATAAATCTATAACATTTCCTTACTTTACCATTTATGTAAAGAGGTATTAGTGAAAATGTTTGCTTCTATACTTGTACGCCATCTGTTTCACTTTGCCCCAGTAAACAGCACTGTTAGTTTTTGTACATTCTTCCAGAGTTTAGCGTACATTCATGCAAAGAGGCATGTAAATTCTTCCCATGCACATTTACATTGACATAAAATTGTGTTTAATGTATACAACATGATATTTTGAAGTATATAAATGTGGAATGATTAAATCTAGCTAACATATGCATCACCTCACATAGTCATCATTTTCCATGGTGAGGAACATTTATCTACCCTCTGTGCATTTTTAAGTATACAATATATTTTTTTAACTATAGTCACCATGTTATATGATAGATCTCGTCAACTTATTCCTATTTAACTGAAATTTTGTCCCACACATTTTTTAACACAAATATTAGCACAATCTACATATTACTTTCACCTGAAAGTTACTTTTAGTAATTTTTTCATAGAGTTCTTTGAGCATTTAAAAAATTGTGTGTAAACCCTAAACAGTGCCTGTAACTTACTCTTCACTGAATACTACTACTATTGTAATTACGACTACCACTGGAGTAGTTGAATTTCTAAAATACGTTGCTAAAGGAAACGAGAAATTAGTGTTGTGAATTTCAATCTTTTTCTAGTTTTTGACTTATGATATCTTATGATTTCTATTATTTTTAAATAGGATTTTCAAAGGCAGATTCATCTGTCTTTTCCTTCTGTCACTTTTTTCTTTGAATCTTCTCTTGAAATCTCTTCTCCTTTCTGAGTTTGTGTAAAAATTCTTTGATATTTTCTTGTAGCACTTTTTTCCCCATTTGCTTTCTTTGGAATTTATATCAGTGGAGGAAAAGACATGGATTCAGCTTTTTTCCAAATGGCTACCATTCAACAGTTTACTGAAGAGGTCATTTTTTCCTTACTGATCCGAGACTGTACTTTGACCATGGGTTTATTATGTGAACTAGGTCTATTTTTTGACTTTCTGCACTGTTGCTTTATTCTGTTTCTCCATTTTGCTCAGTTTCTTAGATCACAGTCTGACTCAGAGTAACCAATCTTCTCATAGCAGCTTAAAAAAGTAAAATTCTAGCATCGTTAAATGACAATAAAGATTAAACTGTTAACAGAATAAAAGTGTTAATTGGTTTTAACTGCTCTGTGGAAAAGCTGTGCTTTGAAGAATTTCATTATGTTCTATAATTAAACATTAAATTTTAAATACTGAATAGAAATACCACTGGGTTTTTAGGAACATGCTCCTGCTCTACCCCATTACTGAGAGTTTAAAATTTCTGTGTGCATGGAGAATAAATATTTGGTTATTAAATATGTATACAACATTGCAAAACTTAGTGAGAATGAAATTATACAGCTGTGAAGATGGGCAATATTGCCAGATGTCAACTAATTCATCTGTTGCAAAATTTTATCTAGAGTCCCACAAAATGTTATTTTAAAATGTCTACACTTACTTTTTTAAGTCAAGTGTTTCCATAATTTTTGACTTGGTAAATTTCTTTCACACATGTGGGAAGAAAGAGTGATATTTCAAAGTCACGTCTTCATAGAGAGCCAAGCTTGAGAGTTACAGACAAGAAAAGGAGGGTATGGTCTAGTAGTTCAATGCTAGGAATTTTTTCTCCAGAAAATTCCTCCATGCACCATGTTAGGGCTGATTCTGCCCTTGAAGACAACTGAAAAGGAGCACCTCCTTTGGAGTTCAGTTTCCTTCAAATATATACATCCACATGATCCTTGGTTATTTTTTATTTATTAGAACATAGCAGAGATAAGTCTGACAGTACTGTTATTTCAAGTGTTTCTGGATATGAGTGGTAAAGCTGAATAAAGAGGATATTCTTAGATTCCAGAAAGAAATGTAATATGAAAAACAGACATTTAGGGAAAAGACTGGGAATTTTACATTCTTACTGCATTAAAATATATTGACTCCTTAGCATATGCTGGCAGTGTCAGATGGAAGGGTTCCCAAGGCCAGCCTCCAGCTCAATACTTCTCTAGAAAACTCACAAGACTCAGAAAAACACACTGTGCTCACAGTTTGGTTCACCACCATGAGAAATAAGATTAAAATCAGCAAAGAGTTAAGTCACAAGGGATAAAGACCAGGAGAGTCCAGGCAAAAGCTTCCAAGGCCCCTCACAGTGGGGTTATATGAGGACACCCTTAATTCTCTCAGCAATGACATGTGACAACACATGCAGTGCCATAAACCAAAGAAGTCCCCTGAGCCACGATGTCCAAGGTTTTTATTGGGGGTCAGTCACGTAGGCATGCCCTAGGACTGACTCAGCTATACAGGCTCCACCAAAGTAAAGACAGGCATTCCTGCTAGGCTGTCTCTTGTTGGGATAAATACATATGATAAAATGGATACAGCATGGCCCAAGGTCTCAGACTTACAGAAATAGGCAGAATGTTCCAAAGGCCCAGAGATCATATCCCAGAAGCCAGCCATAGGCCATCCTAAAATTAGGAATGAAGAATGTGCAAGGTTTGAATAACCAACTGGGGCCTACTAAATTAACTCTTTCCTGCCAACTATCACATGCATTACTTCATTTACTTCAAAAAAAATACTAATAAAATCTTGTTGCCGAGTTAATAAGTAAAATAACTGGCTCATGTTAATCCCCCATTGCCCTCTTCATGGCCCTAAACTTCTCCCAGGTAGCACATATCTCCCTGGTAGCTCAGGCTTCAAACAGTGGCTAGGTTATAGTAGTTACTTGAAAAATATATAAATTTATATGACAGGCTAGAGCATCGTGGTTGAAATTGGTGCCCTAGACTTTTTAATCCCATATTGTTACGATTTTCCTATATCATGGTGCCAAAAACAAATAAAAATAAAGAAAATTCTGGAAACAAATGTGGCAGTTCTGTTTACCTCTTAGAATTTTTAATAAGGCCCTAGAATATCCCTCAGAGCTGAAAGAAACCTCAGATTATCCAACATTCAGTTTTAAGATTAAAAAAAAAACTTCCATTTTGTACAGAGAGATTGTTAGATATAAAGAGATTACATTTGCAGTTGTCTGCAAATATCAATAGAATTTTAGTTTGAGGTAAGGACAAATATGTCCTCCCTATTTTCCTTTTTTCACAAAATAAATGCAATTGAGGAATGTGTATCTTGTTGGCAAGGGAGTCAGAGGTTTCAGATTAACTAACACCTCTGTTTTAGCTTTTCCCAAGTTAAGAAAATAATTCTTTGGGTTCATTTGCTCTTTTTGTCATATTTCTTTCTAACATTTGTTTTCTGTATCACAGTCTTTAAAATGCTTTACAAATATAGCTCCTAATTTGTCCTCCTGTGGGTCCCATGTGTCATCTCTCACTCCTCTTCGATGAAATGGTGACCTATGGAGAAGGTTCTGTAGTCCAGTCATTATCAAACGCTAATGTGTGTGTGGGTCACCTGGGGATGTGTTAAATGCAGATTTAAGTTTAACAGCCTGGACAAGCTTCCAAGCAGGCAGATGCTACTGATTTGTGGACCATGCTTTGAGGAGCGAGTCAAATGCCATCTAAATTATTTCTTCTTTCTCCTAATTATCTTCTCTAGTATTGGCTCACTACCTCAAGACTATTTAGACAGATATGAAGCATTCTGTTTCCTAACAGCCCCTAAAGAACACATTTTAAACAATAACGAGAGACACCTAGAATATTAGTCCATTTTCACACTCCTATAAAGAAATACCCAAGACTGGGTAATTTATAAAGGAGAGGCTTGACTCGGTTGTACATGGCTGCAGAGGCTTCAGGAAACTTACAGTCATGACAGGTGGTGAAAAGAAAGCAAGGACCTTCTTCATTTGGTGGTAGGAGAGAGAAGAGCAAAGGAGGAACTTCCAAACACTTACAAACCATCAGATCTTATGGGAACTCACTATCAGGAGAGCAGCATGTTACAAACCACCCCATGATCCAGTCGCCTCCCTCCCTCCCTCCCTCCCACATGTGGGGATTACAGGTCCCTCCCTCGACACATGGGAATTACAATTCGGGATGAGATTTGGGTGGGGACACAGAGCCAAACCTTGTCACCTAGCCCATTTATTCCAACATGGCTGATAATAAACATGAGCTTCATCTAGGTTACATACAAACTCTGAAGAAAGAGCATCTTCTCCCTAAAGTTTCTTTGCTTTTCATGCTGTTTTAAATGCCTTATTTCATGATCAAAAAATGAAGCTGACAGTGGTTTATATTTCAGAGACCAAAATCCCTCCTGTAAGCATACAAGCTTCTGCATGGAGCAGAGTTACATCCCAGGAAGTGGACAAGCACTGGAGCTTTACATCTCAATGACTGTGAAATAACAATTTGTGTTTTCATTACCTCATTTCCAAAGGCTAATAAGCACTGTTTTTCAGATGACTATAAACAAAGCTCAACCTCAAACAAGATGCATTCCCTACTTATCAATGGTTTTGTTGCTGCTGCTCCTTACGCCTCTGAATCAAAGAAAGCTCATTTGTTTCACTTTGTGAAAACTCCTCGTTGTTCCCCCAGACTTTCCATTTCACGCTGGGTGAATTTTATTAAGATCTCTTTCAGAGAAGCTAAGTGCTGGCTCTGTAGGGCCCTAAGCGACCACAGCTGCAGCCTCTATAACGTCTGAAGCCACTTGAGACAATTTTTCTCTATTGAAAACTCCTTGGAGAATCATAGAGAAGAATCTAAAATCTTTTTGGTGCTTAGCTTCTCCTCGTGAATATTTTGATGTTATAACTTGAAAATTGCTTGATGTTATAACCTGAAACTCGACACAGAAATCCAGTTGATATCCAGTATCCAAATATTAGCACATTGATAATGGGTGGGTCTTTCTGAAACCATTCGACGATTTTTAAAAGCTGGCTTAAAATATTAAAATATTTTCCATTTTAGAGTTAGTCTCTGTTAATGAAACTTATCGATAATCCTGTTGAATAACAGCTTGTCAGTGGAGTTTCTCCAATAAAAAATGTTTTTAAAAAGTAATTCTAATTAGATAGTTGAAAAAGATTCTGCATTCTGCTTTTTCCCTGAATTGACTTACGAATTTTATTATATACACTCAGAAATGACATAGTGATAGCTGAGTAACATTTGTCCATAATATTGTATCATGATAGCATAATAATGTATATCATAATGGCAGATAAAAATACCGTAATTAATCTAGCCATTTCTCTACGGTAGATACTTAGTTACAGACTTTCCCAGTGATGAAATTAGTAACAGCTAACATTTTTGAGCACTTAATGTGGGCTAAGCAACACTAACTGTTTTTGTATCAACTCTTTTAACCTTCATAAGGATCTTGGGTCCATTATTATTCCTACTTTAGAGATGTGGAAAGTGGGTACTACCAAGTTGAGTAACATTCCCAGGGTCAATTGCTGGTAAGCGGCAGAGCCGAAGTTTCAACCAGATATTCTCATATCCAAATAGAGCCTCCTTTCTGCCTTGTTGTGCCCCAGGTTATACCAAGATTTGCCTAAGAACTCAGTTTAAATAAAAGATTCAGCCTGTATGTGCAAATCCACAAACTAAAAAATATGTAAAACTAAAGTGTATTGAAAATTTAGAGTTTTCTCCTTGTTCCAGTAAGTATAAAATTGCGGATTTATTGTAAGTTCTTTAAATTTCAAGAGCTATCAACTCATAGGTAGTAGTGCAATTATGTTACAAGGTAAACATCCTTAAAGAAAATATCTATTTTTATTCATTAAATATTGGAAATCATCCACTGCCATACCTAAATCACTTTTTTCTGTTCCTTTACATTGTTATGTTTCGTTTTTAAACATCCAAATATACATGGACTTTTATTTTTAGTTTCGTTTTCATGTACCATTTAAAGTTGCATCTTTGGGTTAGTTTGGTTGGGGCTGAATCAGCCTTACTAACTCCCGTGGAGGTCAGGAGGAGGAGGAAGCAAAAGGGCAAGGGCATTGATTACATGGAAAACGGTGACGCACTTGAACACACAGAGACCCATCTCTTTCCCCTGTCTCTATTCTCACAGAATGTGCGACACAGGAGAAGGACTATTCACTTTTCAAACAAGGGAAGGAGAAATGATCTATCAGAAGGTCCATTCTGCGACACTGGCCATAGCTGAGCAACATGAAAGATTAATGCTAGAGATGGAGCAGAAGGCCCGGGTAAGGCCCTTTCCCTGGTAACCTATCAGCTTGGAAATGAATGTCTCTGAGGTCTGATGTGCAACATGGATGCGTCGGGCCATTCATACCAGTGCCTCAGTGTCCACCCTGCCCTGATCCTGAGGACTTACCCTACGCTGTCATCTCTCTAATATCCTACTCAATATGTCACAGAAGTTATTTGTGGCCACCAACTCTGAGCCCTGCACTTCTGGCATCTACCTATGTAAGTCCTGTTGCCTTGGATGTCAAAGAGAGTGGCTTGCATAATCAAATAAGAAGCAATGTTGTCTGCATGTCCCCACATACAGTTGGACAATCTGAGATTTAAATACGGGCTCAAAATAACTAGGAAGATTAAGTTCTCACCAGAAAGGGTTCCATTTTTTTAAATTTTTATGTTTATCCTAGGTGCTGTAAAACTTCTGGCTCTTTCTGTGTATATATAATAAAATGTTTGCAGAAGGAGCTTATGCCAGTTGCCAACAGAATAATTTGTCTATTGTCTTGTCCTGGAACTGTATTCCAGTTTTAGGATCAAGCTAAAAAATAATCCAGTAAAGAATCTAAAGTAGTAAATTCTATCAATATGGCTAACTAAAAAATAAGCTTTACTGCCAATTTGCTTAAAAAGCAAACAGTGGAATGACTATTGATTATAATCTTAAGAGATAAGTATTAACTTTCTAGGATTTATAAAGATGCGTTAGAGTTTGTCTAAGGAAGGACAGTTGGTGTTTGGGAAGCATCTATAATTCTCTTTGTAAAACATCAATAAGTCTATTCTAGTTTCAGACAATGAAGTTTTTTATTACTGTTAGTTTTCATTTCTAAAATTCTATGAAATATTTTGAAGTATAAATTTTTTTAAAGAAAACAAGTAGTTTAAGTGATCATATGTTATTCTAAATGCACTTGTAAGTTTCTCAATACGACATATGTACATCTATCTCTCCATCTGGGGTATGGTTAAAAGAGCTTTCCTAACACCTCAGGAGGAAAAGGGCAACACAGGATATTGGACTCCTCATGGGACTGAAAGAGTAGCTTGAGTTTTAGTAGGATGATTAAGATGTGACTGTGGGAATGGCTGAAGAATCATCAGTCAGAGAGGGCTGGTAAAAATTTTCTAGGAAGACTTGGGTTAACTGTAAATATTCTAACAATTATCTAGTCAATATGACGTTTTTCTAGTGATTAAAATCAGGTGGGAAATATAAGTATCAAATTTCAAATTATTTCAGAGTCATGCGCATTGATCTTCCGCCCATATTTTCAATCTGCTGATTTTCAACCAAAATTAACCATGGGGCTAACCATGATGTCACTTGCTGTTAGTTAGTCTTTGTACTTCTTTACTTATAGTTGTTTTAAACAAGCAAGAACTCAGAGTGATTTCAATTATATTTTAATGATGGAAATTCCAAGAGCTCTTTCACGTACTGCAATTATCTGCCATAAAGAGGAGCACGCCATTGGTCCTCTGGGCTTGTAGCCCAACACCACCACTTACTGGCTGTGCAATCTTGGGCAAGTTATTTAACTCTTGTTTCCTTTATTCATAACAAGGGCATGTAATAGTTCTACCCATTTGGTTGTTACGAGGTTTCTGTGCATTCATCTATATAAAGTGCTGAGAATCAGACCAGGCACACAGAAGTACTATGAAAGCATTCATTATGATGAGGGTAATGTTGGAGTGACCTTGAATAATTATCAGAGTTGCTATTATGGCTACATAATATCCTTCAAACACTTTCAAGTATTTTGTGCCAAAACATTAGCTAAACAAAATTTAATTAACTTTTGTTCTTGATGTTATATGTTTCTCACGTCCTGTGCCACTGAGAAGAAAGTCAAAAGACTGGAGCCAAGTAACTGCTGTTAATGGCTTAGAGATGAGATAATGGATCCAGCCACTATAACCTCAGGCAGTCTAAAACTAGGGTGTACACCGCAGACGTGGGTGCTGGTATCAGTGCTGAGACAGATAGAAGGGAGCGTGCAACAAATGTTTAAACAGCAGGCTCAATAAGGCTCAACAGAGGAACAAAATGTTTCTAGAAATCACAAAATCAGAGACTCCATCACGTGGTACATACATGTCAATAGAGTGCTTGGTTCAATTCCAGAAATGATTTCAGAAGTATGCTTTTCTCTGAAGGTTAATGCTAGTAAGAATTACTCCATGAATAATTTGTTCTTTAAACTTTTCCCCCCATTTATTTTATTGCATTTTAGGTTTTGGGGTACATGTGAAGAACATGCAAAATTTTTGCATAGGTACACACGTGGCAGTGTGATTTGCTGCCTTCCTCCCCATCACCTACATCTGGCAT
>NW_016107364.1:1570626-1613681 GCF_001604975.1 Cebus imitator
TCTCATTGTTCAACACCCGCCTATGAGTGAGAACATGCGGTGTTTGATCTTCTGCTCTTCTGTCAGTTTGCTGAGAATGATAGTTTCCAGGTTCACCCAAACTCATCGTTTTTGATGGCTGCATAATATTCCATGGTGTATATGTGCCACATTTTCCCTAAACTGAACTAATTCTTTTCCAAGTACAAGCTGCCTCCAGTTGATAAATGTCTCAATTTCTAAAATTCTACTACCATAAGCTAAGTTTTCCAGTTCTCCCAGATGCAATTTTTTTTTTAAAGATACCTCCTCTACACACACAAAACTGTTGTTTGAGACAGGGTCTCACTCTGTTACCCAGGCTGGAATGCAGTGGTGTGAACACAGCTCACTGCAGCCTTGACCTCCTGGGTCAAGCGATCCTCCCATCTCAGCCCAACTAGCTGGTACCACAGGCCTGCACCATTACTCTCAGCTAAATTTTGTTTTCTTATAGAGACAAAGTCTTACTATGTTGCCCAGGCTGGTGTTGAACTCCTGGGTTCAAGTGATCCAACCTTCCTTGCCCTCCCAGAGTGCTAGGAATGCAGGCGTGACCACCATGCCCAGCGATAGACAATGCTTTTAAAAAAAACTTCCAACAAGTGTGAAAGAATGTTTAAATCCTCTAACTCTTCATTTGCTATTTAAAATACAAAATTATAATTTGAAAGTTGGATAAGCAAACTCAAGTGAGAAATAATGTGTCAACAACCGTTTCTTACTATAAAATGAAGAATATGATCTTTTCATGTCATATAAGACCTTATTTTGTCCTTGTTTATAGCCTTCTTTCTTGGGAGGAGGGGCACATGAATAAACATATTTGACATGTATCCATAGTCTGAAATAGGCCATATTTCTATTTTTGCATGAATCTGATGTCTAGAAAAATTTCTCAGCATTGTGAGAAAACATTGCATTTGCCACTCAACAGAGTAACTGGATAAAAGAACCACTAAATTGGTAAGATAATTAAAAATGCATGTTTTGATTTCCTTCATGAGAATGAAAAAATTAACTGACAATTAAAATGTTATCTGTTTATTAACCATCTGTAAGACTGTAAAGTGTTTGCTGTATGCTAATGCTAAGTACCCTGCAAAGTGGTATAGAGAAATACAAGAGAAGAGCAAGAGAGTTCCTTCTCAAGTAGCCCAGAATTGTATGGGATCAAATAATTTGTTCTACCCAGAACAAGATTACCCCATGTCCTTTGACTCCTTGAAATATCGAAAGTTTTCCATACCTTTATGTATGGATAAGACGTCACCAAATTTTGGTACACGATAAAAACACCACTTGAGCTTGTTCATGTTGTCACAGAAGTAGAACCTGATTTTTTGGATAATCAACTCATTGGAGTCAGCCCTCCATAGAATGAATTTCTGTATTAGAAGATGACGTGCTTGCCATTTTGCATACAGATGTATAGCTACAGCTTCTCATTCCTGCCTCTAAGTGAGAATCAAAGTGGTCTTGGCAGACAAGGAGACAGGAATCTTAAGGAGTCTCTATACCTTCTCCATTTTCAGACTATAAACCAGTCTAATTTTAAGAGTTTTAAGATGCATAGGAGAATTAAGCTAAGGTAATACATACTAAACAGGAACTACTGTTGAGGAATTAATGTGTTTCAAATATTTGAGAAAATGATTGAAGCTAGATATTTGAACAGAATATGTTCATCTCTAGACTGTTTACATTTTATAGAGATCATTCTTGTTCTTAGAGCTAGCAGATTTCTTTGGTTTTGATTGCCAAAAGTGTCTGTAGATGGTTTGACATGCATGTGCAACATTATCAAAAAAAGTTTGACATTCTTTGTGATAGAAGCCATTCATTGGAAACTATACCACAAATGCACCCATGTGACTTAGCCTGTTAAGGTTGAGTATAGGCTGAAATCGTCATGGACAAGGCCTCAAATGGATTGAAATAATTTGATTTTCATTGATCTGTTTTACACACACACATACAATTCAATGAAAATGCTTTCTTTTTAAATGTGCTTTTATCTTAAGCAATTATAAAATGCTCACATGTAACGAACAGTTGAGAAGACATGAGAAATTGCTTTTTTCATAGTTATAAACTTATCCAACTACTGATTACTACCAGTCTATATTTTTTGTTCAAATACTTGCATGAACTGGAATGTACTACCATATTGCATCAATTTCAAGATACACATTTTTTTTTTCAAATTTTGACATCTCTCAGTTCAAATGAGTTATAGTTTAATCAGCAGCAGTAATCTTTTGTAGTGCTACATAAAATGACATTTTATCTTACAATTGATGGCATCTTAGAGTATATAAAATACAGTATTACTTTTTATAACCACAGAACACATGCTTATTTATAACTTGAACTAAGAAAGCCTTTTCAGGTGAATTCTATCCTCAGCAACTTGGCTTCCATTTTAGTAAAAACATTCTTCTACATTTTACAGGATTTTCTATTAGTATAAAAATTTTTTCTAAATCAAAAATATAAAGAATTTGAAAGCATTATACCCTAATGAGAGTTATACGAATTATTAAGTCTTTGCAGTTCCTTTTCGGGGTATATTCACAGATGTTTAAGAGAGTCTTCGAAAATGCTAAGTGTGTGTGATTGCAAGTGGCAACTGATATTTAATATGTAAGAATAACTGCAAAGTTATTCTTCAGAACTCTATTCATGATTTTATCACTCAGTATTGTCACTATTAATCATAAGATTCAAGCTTTTATGATTGCTGACAGTGATCAGTTTTCTGCCAGGAAATATTATTTGCATATTTGTGATTTTTTTTTTAACTGATAGTCATGGATTGTGATGAAACAACACAAGCTGAATTATTATGGTCAATAATGAAAATGTGAAAATTGATCTGTGATCCAAATTAATCAATTCACTTACTATTGTTCAGTTTCAGAACACTAAAGAAAATTTAGTCTAAAAAAAAAAAAAAAAAGACCTCACAAGCCAAGCTCGGTGGTGAGCGGTGACTCATGTCTGTAATCCCAGCCCTTTGGGAGGCCGAGACGGGCAGATCACTTTCCTAAAAATGCTAAAAATGCAGAATGTTAGCCAGGCATGGTGATAGACACCTGTAATCCCAGCTACTCGGGAGGCTGAGGCAGAAGAATCACTTGAACCTCGGAGGCAGAGGTTGCAGTGAGCCGAGATCGCCCCTAACCAACAATAGCGAAACTCCGTCTCAAAAACAAAACAAAACAAAAAAAACACCCACACATACATACCCCTAAGAACAAACACGTATTTCTGCATAAAGATACAAAGGGGGTAGAGATAGTGAGGAAGCAATGTGTAATTTGTCTAAATCAGTCTAATCTCTCATATGAGTAAAAATTAGACTATGATGTTTTTTCTTAAAATTTATTGTTTCCTTAAAATTTGATACTTTAGATGTCACTTTAGAAAATGTACTTCATGTATATATATGTATATTATGTATTTCTCAAATGCAATTAAATAGACTAAAGTTGATTCTGTATAATAAAAATGATTTCCTAACACAAAAGATCGCAATCTGTGTTAAAATACAATTTTGTTTATTTACATTGCTGGAACTGAACAATATGAAGAAAGCTGCATAATTATGGATAGTTTTCATAAATGAAAATATCAGATTTCAAAGGTTAATCAAAATGCCTCAACATACAGACATTATGGTGACATACATATATACAACCCAATGCCTCAGACTATCTTTTCTCTGAAACAATGCTATAAAATTGAAGTGTTTTTAAAATGTAGGCCACTAAAATCTAAGTTGATATAAGCATTGCCTGGAAGGATAATGAAGGCTACTTTTAGTGCATGTGAGCAGAGGTGTCAGTTCCTTGGATGTATTCAGTGAACACAGATGCAGTTTGTAGAAGAAACACAGTAGGATTTAGGAGGTTGATTCTGGGGAAAGACTGCAGCAGAGTGATGTGACCTTCAGCAAGTCACATACTCTGTTGTAGTTACCTGTAGTTAAAAGATGTTGGGTGAGGTACAACGATATAATATGTACTTCAGAGTGTTAGAAAACCACCTGGTCTTTAGTGAAAAACTCAGTAATTATGAGCTAATTCATAAAATGGCTAGCAAGAAACAATTTAGCTTTAAGTGGGAAAAATTGTTCTAACCATCACTAAAAATTCATCCCAGTTTTCAGTACATGCAGATATTGGAAATTAATTATATGAGCTTAACGATAGCCTCTAAATATTTACATTTTTAAAAGAGCCCAAAATTTGAATTTAAATCACTAAAAACTTTAATGTTTCTTACATATTTATCATGTTCCTTATATTCAAAGAGCAGCTCTGTAAATGTGTCCACTTACAAATAAACAGATAAAGAATATACATGTTCTTAAATGCATTACTGATTGCCGATGGAAATGGTGTTGAAAATGAGTTTCTGCTGTTATTCCCAAACTTGGCTTATTTTCAGACTTCCTGAAAATATTTTAGTCCATACATGGCTTAATTTATTCATTTACTCAGAGACAGATTCTCACTATGTTGCCCAGGATGGAGTACACTGATGTGATCTTGGCCCACTGCAACCTCCACTTCCTGGTTTCAAGGAATTCTCCTGCCTCAGCCTCCCTAGTAGCTGGGATTATAGGCACATACCACCACCCCCAGCTAATTTTTTGTATTTTTACTAGAGACAGGGTTTCACCATGTTTCCCAGGCTGGTCTCAAACTCCTGAGCTCAGGCAATCTGCCCACTTCGGCCTCCCAAAGTGCTAGAATTACAGGCATGAGTCACCAAGCCCGGCCAATACATGATTTGAAATATACAATAACACTCATTTTTTTAAGTTTAATGAAAATATTATCCTGCAAAGTTCAATTAAGTGACATAGGCGGGTGTTGAACAATGAGAAAGATGGACACAGGGAGGGGAGCACTACACACTGGGGTCAGTTGGGGGGAAATAGGGGAGGGAGGGTGGGGAGATGGGAAGAGATAGCAAGGGGAGAAATGCCAGATGTAGGTGATGGGGAGGAAGGCAGCAAATCACACCGCCACGTGTGTACCTATGCAACAATTTTGCATGTTCTTCACATGTACCCCAAAACCTAAAATGCAATAAAATAAATGGGAAAAAAAATGACATCTAGTACCTTTCATTAAATGATCATCTAAATATTACATTTTATTTGTCATTCTGCTACAGGGTTAGAAAGGTATCTTCTAATTCCTTTCCATTTATCTTGAATAAAATAGAAGATTAAGTCTGTGAGAAACCAATTGCCCATAAACCTTGAGACTTCAGAGGACTGTTTAAACGAGTACAAACAGTGCCAAGCATGGCTGGCTGAAGGTCTCTGTGGTCTCTGTTCCCATATGGTTTTCAGGTTTGAGTTCTTTTCCAAGAATAAATAAAACTTACTGTTCTCAACCGAAAGAGCATTTGCATGCAGCATTTTCTTATTAAGCAGCATAACATTTCTTTTTACAACTGACATACATTTCACGTGTCACATTGCATGTTTCTGTTCACTTGTACCTTTGCAATATTTCTTTATTTAAAGTTATTTTTTCACCCAGTCCCTCTTGTGTGAGTCATACCAGGGAACATGCTGGCAGATGCACCTAGAGGCATTCCTTAACTCTCTTCATCATACAGAGAAAGCTATGGTTAACCCTTTCCAGCTTACAATGCACGCACATGAACACACATTCTGCTACTATTGTCTCACTTGTCTCTGTTTCACTTTTCCCCACCTACTCATATTGATCAGCTATTCCTCATATTCATTTGGGGGGTTGTATTTCTATTTGCTAATTAGGCTTAGATCAAATTGTATGTCTGTCTTCATTGTCATTCCTTTAACACCTCAATTTGGATAAATTTTCATGTCTTGGCCACATATACACACATAGACCCCTTTGCTGTCTGCCACTTCTTCCATGCAGGAGTAGAAATTCCAAAGCAGCAGTCTTTACCAAGCACTTAACATGTGACAAACACTATGCTTTTCACTCCAAAAGTATATCTTATATAATATTTATGACACTTAAAGGTACATTACATTGACTCCAGTTTAAAGATGAGAAACCGAATCTTAAAAATTATGTGCCTTCCTGAGGTCAAATTAGGAGGCAGCCGTGGAGTTGTTATCTGATAACACATTGGTGGAAAGCAAAACTCATGTGCTTAACTACCTTCTGATTCTGCCATGCACACTGGGCATTCTGTCTTAAATGTGAGAAAGAGGCACTCACATTTCTGCTCTGGTTTTGTGAAATTTACTCAGTTGGTGTAATTCTCATCTGTATCCTGAAGAGATACAGTAATTTATTCTACAGTGAGTCATGGGGAAGAGGGAAGAACATCAGGACTCTGAAACCTCAGAACCATCACTCAATGGCTATGTCACCATGAACAAATTATATTATCCCTCTGCACTTCATTGTCCTTGTCTGTAAAGTTCAGATGGCATATTTGTTGACAATTTATGTGAATATTCAGTGGTATAACATATGAAACCAATTTGCACATTGCCAGGCACATAGAGAATAGCTCATAAATGTCAATTTATAAATGCGGAATTTCTTGTCTGTTGTATATAGATTTGTCTCAACTGCTAATCCAACTTGTAAATTTTTAAGCAATCATTAGAGAGGTAAAGAGCAAAAGGAAAGTCAGTTAACAGTTTTTTATACAAATGAATTTTATATAAGTGAACACAGATTAGCATCAATGTCCATCACAGGGGCAAGCAAAGCCTCAAATCGACAAAGGAAAAAATTTCAAAGACAGCGAGATTACCTAGATCATATTTTCGGTAAAACCATGAAGAGGTGTGGGTTGCCAATACCTTCATAAAATTCCCAACGCTTGTTAGGCCCACCTGTTTGCTCCTGGTAACTTAGGTCCTCTCAAAGGGAGAGGCTGGATGTTCACATTGCAATATATTGGGGAAGAAGCTCTTTCTTTTTTCAGAAGATATCAGCATCAAAGTCTAAAGAGCAATGGGCTCAGAGTCTACAGAACAGTTTTCTATTGGGAGCTCTGTAGTTAAGATTGTACCTTGAGAAAATTCTTGAATTTTTCTGCATACTGAGTTCCCATCTGTAAGAAAATTGCTAGGTTTTCTAAGAAGAATTAAACCTTGAATTGCATGGCTTGTCGACGTAGTTTCTTGAAATTTCCTCTCTCAATAGCAGCCTTACATGTACGCAGCCTTACATGTTAACTTGGAAGAAATGAGAGGAAGAGGAACTGGAATAAGGGCCTTAGAAGTCATGTCCACAGCAGACATAATGTCACACCTACCATATGTTATACTGGTCAAAACAGTCACTAAGCAGCCCAGATAAATGGGAGGGAACCATCTTACATGCAAAGAAACATAGACTCAAAATAAAATGGTGCAGGAAAATTTACCAAGCAAATGAAAAACAAAAAAGCAGGGGTTGCAATCCTAGTTTCTGATAAAGCAGACTTTAAACCAAGAGATTAAAAAAAAAAGAAGGGCATTGCATAATGGTAAAGGGGTCAATTTAACAAGAGCAGCTAACTATTCTAAATATATAGGCATTCAATACAGGAGCACCGACATTCACAAAACCAGTTCTTAGAAACCTACAAAGAGATTTAGACTCCCACACAATAGTGGGATAATTTAGCACCCCACTGTCGATAGATTATTGAGACAACTCAGCTCTGGATCAAGTGGACCTGATATTTACAGAACCCTTCACCCCAAAACAACAGAACATGCATTTTTGGCACCACATGGCACTTAGTCTAAAATTGCATATTTGGAAGTAAATCACTCCTCAGCAAATGCAAAATAAGGGAAATCATAACAGTCTCTCAGACCACAGTGCAATCAAATTATAACTCAAGATTAAGAAACTCACTCAAAACCACACAACTACATGGAAGTTGAACAACCTGCTCCTGAATGACTCCTGGGTAAATAATGAACTTAAGGCAGAAATCAAACAACAGATGCTGGCAAGGCTGTGAAGTAATAGGAACACTTTTACACTGTTGGTGGGAATGTAAATTAGTTCAACCACTGTGGAAGATGGTGTGGCAATTCCTCAGATATCTAGAACTAAAAATATTTGACCCAGTAACCCCATTACTGAATGTATACCCAAAGGAATATGAATCTATTACAAAGATACATGCATGCATATGTTAACTGAAGCACACTTCACAATAGCAAAGACATGGAATCAACCCAAATGCCCACCACTGATAGACTGGATAAAGAAAATGTGGTACATATATACCAGGGAATACTATGCATCCATAAAAAGGAACAAGATTATGTCCTTTTCATGGGCATGGATGGAGCTAGAAGCCATTATCCCCAGCAAACTAACGTAGGAACAGAAAACCAAATACCGCATGTTCTCACTTGCAAGTGCAAACTGAATGAGAACACATGGACACAGGGAGGGGAACAACACACACTGGGGCCTGTTGGGGGTGGGGTGGGAAAGGGGGAGCATTAGGAAAGATAGCTAGGCTTAATACCTAGGTGATGAGTTGGTAAGTGCAGCAAACCACGTAGCACACATTTACCTACGTAACAAACTGCACATCCTATACATGTACCCCAGAACTTGAAAATTTTTTTTAAAAAGGAGAGAATATAGACAATTTCTGAATGACTGCTTTTAGAAGAATTTTCAGCCATCTTCAATCTTTCACAAAATAAAGCAATATTTAATACTATTTATGATGCAGGATTATGAGGAAAGGTATTATGCAGAATATCTTGATGGTGAAAAAAAGAACAAAAGCACAGAGCAGAATCATGATTCCAATTTTGCTTCAGGATAAATGGCCTTGGGAATGTCAGTTAATAATCTCAAAGCTTCAGCCTCCTCTCATTTTAAGGAGGGATACTTCATCCCTTTCCTATCTTACAGGAATTTTATGAGGATTTAAGTAGATAAAAGTCAATGAGTTCTGGGTCAAATGCCAGGTAAAAAATCATTAAAGGAAAATAAAAGTATGGAATATTTGAATTTGGCTGAAAATAAGGAAAAGGCATTTTATATATATATATATATATATATAAAACGTATGTTAAAATTCTCCATAATTTGTACTAGACCAAGTGCAGATAAAACAAAGAAGGTATTAATGGATGATGAACAACATTATTTCTTGAAAAGGAAGCCCAGACTTCCTAGGAGAAAGTAGAGGATATTCTTAAATTATTTGTTTGGAAGAGCAGGGGCTAGAAGATGGACATTAAGTTGAACCCTGGGGCTGGGCAGAACTTTTACAAGTAGAGTTTAATAACCTAGCTAAAGGAAGGAGAAAGTAAGTTATAGAACTATAAAGCAGTCAGCTTTGTGAATCTAATAAAAAAGCTTTGTGAATCAAAACACCATTTTCATGTATAAAATGCTACTTAAAAATGGAACATGAAAACATGGGCAAGGAACACGAGTAGACATTTCTCAAAAGACATAAAAATGGCTACAAATGTTCATAAAAAACGCTATACATGGCTATTTATTAGGGAAATGCAAATAAAAACCACAATGAGATATCTTCTCACACCTGTCAGAATGGCTATTATAAAAAGATGAAAAGTAACAAGTGCTGGTGAGGACATGGAGAAAAGGGGACCCTGAACACTATTGCTGGGAATGCAAATTAGTACAACCATTGTGCAAAACAGCAGGGAGGTTCCTCAAAAATTTTAAAATAAAACTAACCCAAAACCAGCAATTCTGTTTCTAGATATTTACCCAAATGATTTGAATCAGTGTCAAAGAGATGCAGTTCTCCTATACTGACTGCAGCATGCTTCACAATCATCAGTTTATGGAATCAGCATAAGTGTTTACTAACAAATGAGTGGATTAAAAAATGTGGAATACATATACAATAAAATACTATTCAGTCTTAAAAAACTTTGTCATTTTCAGCAGCATAGATGGAATTGGAGAACATTATGCAAAGTTAAATAAGCCAGGCACAAAGAGACAAATACCACATGTTCTCACCTATAAACTCATAGAAGTAGAAAGCAGAAATTGGCTACAAAGGCTAGGGGCTGGGGACAACAGGGAGGTGACAGTCAAAGGGTACAAAATCTCAGGCAAGAGGAGTATATTTTGGTTTGGGGTTCTACTGTGGCAAATATAGTTACTAATGCTGTATAGTACATTTCACAATTGCTAATACAGTGAATTTCACATGTTCTTACCACAAAAAGGATAAGTCTTTGAATTAATGGTTATGTCAGATTGATTTATTTCACCTGCATTCATAAGTTACAGTATCATGTGCCCATAAATATAAATTGTCAATTTATGGTACAGTTAAAAAGTACTTAAAGATACAAGAGGAAATGGGCAGAAACATGCTAATTAGTCATTTGCAATTAACACATTCAAATCATGATACAGATTAGAAATTAAATAGAGAAGGAAATGCAGAGGGAAGTGTTTATCATGTGTATATTTGAGTGTGTGTAGTAGACTCTACATCAATATGTGTATCTTTTTAAGTAACTATGAATTGTACAGAAATTGGTCATATATTAGCTTAAAATGAAAAATAAACTTCAATATATGGAAATTACTCAGTGCATGTTCTCTGATTACAAAACATTAATTAAAAACTAATAATAAAAATTGCACAGATGGCCTGGTGCAGTGGCTCATACCTGTAATGGCAGTGCTTTGGGAGAGAGGTCAGAGAATTACTTGAGGGCAGGGTTCCAGACCAGCCTGGGCAACACAGTGAGATCTCATCTCTATAAAAAAGAAAATAGAAGCGTACAAAAAAAAATCATTACCTTAAGACAATATATACAAGCAATACTTTATGTAATAAAAGAAAATAAAGCTACAATTTACAATTATATAATTTTAAGAAAGAATACCTCCTATTCCGCTTCATTCAGAAGCAGATGCTTTTACCAAATGAAATTATAATTAAAAATACTTAATTTGAGAAGGTTAAAAAAAGATCAAGATGACAACCTAAGAAAAACAGCAGGTGGAAATTAATTAGCACAAACAAAATAAAGCTGAAAAATATAATTTACATAAATGAAAACAAGTCACTCTGATAAAAATATAGAAACAGTATCCGAAGTAAAACCCAAATATATAAACATATGAAAGGACTTACAAAAACATTTTTTAAAAAATTCTACAAGAATTTGATGGTTTCATATTAAGATGTAAACATGAAATAACCTAAGGAGAATTGATGACTTTTTGGGGAACAACAGTCATAATTCTACTTATACATAAGTAAGCTAAAGTCCCTATATGGCATACTAACCTGTTTAAATTTTTTCTCAAAATTCTTTAGTATTGAGATTTGTTAGTTTTAGTTGCAAAGAGCAAAAATAACTTAATGCCTTTCAACGCAAACATAGTGAGTAAATTTGGGACATAGCAAGGTAGTCCTTTGTATTTATTCAGGGTCCACTTAAGTAAATGGAGCCTGTGATAGACAGTTCAATGGAGGAAATTTAATACAGGAATTTAGATTCAAGAGATGGGAAGAGCAGAGACAACCAAAGATTAGCAAAACAGGAAAGATGCTACCAGCCCTGCTTCCCTTGCCTATTAGTTTCATGGATGTTGGCAGAAAACACAAAAAACTCCTGAGTCAGAGACAGTGGACTTTATTCCTATGGCACAGTAAGCCATCATGAGTTTCATGTTTCTATAGGTTTCCCTGTTGCCCGGTCCCAGAGGGCCACATGGAGCAATCAAGGTGGATGCTGCTACATATTGCTACAGCCAAGGATCTGAGTTAGGAACTCCCAATCCTGTCAGAGCGCTGCTGGCAACCCTGCCCAGCCTTTGCCTTGGAGGAAGATAGGATCTATAATGCACTGGTCAGGAAATGAATCTGCCCCCTGCCCTGGAGGAAGACATTCTATCTATCTACCAAGGCTGTTTGCTACACAAACATAATTGAAAAGATAGTAAATAACAAAAGTGCAAAGCCAGAGTGACACAGGATGAATTGTTTCTTAAGAATGACCTTTTCAACCAAATGTGTTCAAAAGAGTCTTCCAAAGTTCAGGGGAGGAGAGAGATGAGGATTGGAATTTCTCTTGGATATCTACAAAATCTCATAGATTTACAAATTTTTTTAAAAAGTTTATTTAGTTATATATTGCCTAAATGGGAAAGAATACAAGGAACCCACCCTTGTTTCTATCTCTATGAGAGCCCTCTAAATCTAAACCTCTTTTCTGGTCGGGAGGAGGGTCTCTTCGCATTAACTTGAGGACAGCATAACTCTCATCTGTGTCATAGTCAAACAAATACATCAGTGCAGTCTCCATCCAGCACACTTTGGGGCTACATTATTTTCTTAGACTGTTGACTTTGTGATGAGATGTGTTGGTTGCCCCATCAAATAAAACAGATGTTTTAACTACTCTCCAGGCTTAGTTGAGCTGTGATCTCTACTCTTTCCAGATGCTAAATAAGTAACCCCCAATTCATTGCTCATATCCTAGAAAACTGCTGTTTCAATAGAAGAGAAGGGAGAGAGAGTTAAAGCCCCCAAATGGCAGAAAGTGATGGCAAGTTTATCAAGAAGTGAATCAGTGCTTCGTAACCTAGCTGATTTCTGCGTGTACGCTGAAGCATCCTTTCTAAATCCTGACCCTATGCAAAAAGGAGAAGCAGATGAGCATTGCCTTCAGGAAATAGTCTCATAAATACCAAGGGAGTTCTGGAACAAAGGTTGCAGAATTTTGTATAGCTATTTCAGGAATTTTTTTTTTTTTAAACTGAGTCCACTGAAACAATCAATGCAGCAGACCCTTGCAGAGAAGGAAAAAAAGAACTTTGAACCCATGTATCCATCTTAATTTCTTAAAATACACTGTTTTGAAATAATCTCGCTGGGCGCGGTGGCTCACGCCTGTAATCCCAGCACTTTGGGAGGCCGAGGCGGGTGGATCACAAGGTCAAGAGATCGAGACCATCCTGGTCAACATGGTGAAACCCTGTCTCTACTAAAAATACAAAAAATCAGCTCGGCATGGTGGCACGTGCCTGTAATCCCAGCTACTCAGGAGGCTGAGGCAGGAGAATTGCCTGAACCCTGGAGGCGGAGGCTGCGGTGAGGCGAGATCGCGCCATTGCACTCCAGCCTGGGTAATGACAGCGAAACTCCGTCTCAAAAAAAAAGAAATAATCTCATATAATTTTTATGTATTTATTTGCAATATAGATAGAAATTGCCTTTTTTGATAGACATACTTTTATGATCCTGGTCAAATTGATGCACTGCTCTTTCAATTAAGAAATTACTATAGCATTTTAAGTTTTGTTTTTCTTAATGCTTTTAATGGAAGCATATTATGAAAATAGTTAAGGATGTGTGTCCTCTTGTTGAAGCCTGTCATCAAAAGAAGTTTTACACCTGTAATCCAAGCTACTCAGGAGGCTAAGGTGGCAGAATCACTTGAGCCCAGGAGGCTGAAGTTGCAGTGAGCAGAGATTGCACCACTGTACTCCAGCCTGGGCGACAGAGACCCTATCTCAAAAGAAAAACAAAAAAAAAAAGTTTTAGCGAGAGTATAAAATTAGAATCAACAAAATTATCTAATAAAAGTGCTTGAAATACTATCTTAGTCATTGAGCACAAACAGGCCAATTTCTAATACATTGCTTAAAGTTCATAACATTAAAAATTGCCAGTTAAACAGTTTCTATAACTCTTAGATTGCCCATGACACAGTACTTAGTTTGCTCAGCCTGCTATAACAAAATACCACCAACAGGTTAAACAGAAATTTATTTTCTCACAATTCTGGAGGCTGAAAGTGCAAAAAGCAAGATCCCTGGCCGGGTTGGTTTCTCCTGAGGCCTCTCTTCTTGGCTTTAAATGTGTCCTTAAATGTCTCCTTGCTGTGTCCTTAATGGCCTTTTTTTCTGAATATTTATCCCTGTGTCCCTTTCTTTTTATCTAAGGGCACAAGTTCTATTTGATTAGGGTCCCACCCTTATGTCCTCCTTTAACCCTTCGTTAACCTCTTTGAAAGCAATGTCTCCAAATATAGCCATTTGGGGGATAGTGCTTCAACATATGGATTTGTGGGAGAACACAGTTCAGTCTACAGCAGTACTCAGTACACAGGTACATGTGGGGAATGGACTCTTCTGAAATCCAGGGGAACATTTAAGACATCTGAGATATTGGGGACAAGATTTGTATCCCTGGCAAAGATCCCAAGAAAATCCACAATCAAGCTTTTAAATACAAATTTTCCAGTTTTAGCAATTAAGGAAGTAGAATGAAGAGAAACCTCAGGAACAAATAAAAAGAATATCATTAAAAGCATCCTAGAACATGAAAATAAAGAGGGAAAACTAGAGAAACATAAGGTGTAAAACAATACAGGGAGATTCAGAAGGAAATCATGTGTAAGAACTATTATCCAGTGTCTTCCACGTATGTTTCCAACAAACAAAAAATGTTTACTGTATGTCCTTGATACTTAAGACTGACCACTTGGGAAGAAAAACGTCTCCCAGAATAAAAAAGAAAAAGCACTTTCATCACATTTTGGAAAGGTTACTTTACCACCAATGACCTATTGTATGCTAAGTAATAAATTATATTAGAGAAAATAAGTAGACAGAACCATGATTAATATGAGATTTATGGATTGTTATTAATGGGCATTGCTGACAGGAATTGAAAATTTACGTGTTTAAGTTTGTGCCTCATATGGGAAATTGGCTTTAAAGACAAAAGTCGTATCTTTCTCCCAATAATGCTTTCACAAAATGAGCCTTGCCTCTAGTCCTTTACTGTGGTGGATGGTGGACTTCCATTCGTATGAGGACGTTATGCATGTTTTTAATGTGCATAGCCCTCCCCACAGAGTCCCCCACTGTTAGGTCTAGGGTAAAACTGGAAACGTCCTTTGTTGATGCAGGATTTTTTGCTCCTTAGTTCAGCTAAATCCAGGTTCTTGTCTCACAACCAGGAAAAATGAGGCACGCAAACACATTGAAGGATGAGGAAAATGGAAAGTATTAAGCGAAAGGGGAGCTCTCAGCCAAGAGAGGGGTCCCACCATCCAACTCCCACTTCACAGATTGAACACCAGGCCACCACACAGGAGCTGAAGGGGCCAGGCTCCTCCCCTGTATCAGGTGTGAATCCTTGGTGGCTCCACCCCATTTTTTTCAGTGCCCATGTGGGCCCTTAGTCTGAGCCACCCTACGTTGATGTCCCTTACTGTGCATGTGTTAAGGGACAGAATTTTTTACCCTGGGCATGTTTAGTCAAGTCCCCTATGCAAAATGACCTGGGCAGGTCGGAGACTCTCCGGGACCCTTTTCTCGTGTGCTTAGGCATTTGGCTGTCTCCTGCCCTTACTGTTGTTACCAAACCGCCCAAACATTCTGAAAACGCTGCTCTATGATAACCCAGAAATTTGTCTCCTTAGAACCCCACCCCTATAAACACCAACCACAGGATGTGGATGTAGATAGTTCACCCGTTTTTGTAATAAGGAGGAAAACTTTGAAGTATACCAAATTTTGAAAAATAAAGAATGGCTGCGAAGTTACCATTTGGATCCATCTTTAAAAAAAGAAAGATACTTCCACAGTGCCAGTCTTTTAAAATAGACTGAGTTAAGACACTTTTGTGGCAAGACATAGCAGCTCCAGAAATGCCTTACTACTAAGAAAGTAAAATGAAATAAATACGTTCAAGCTCTTTAATTACAGTTGCAATTAAAACATAAGAACCTCTTAGTTTTATGTGGCCTTGAAAGACCTGTTGTGTCATATCAGGTACTTTCCTGATGGCATCTTCTATGAAGGGTGGTAAGAGTCAAATCCAATGCTAGATGCAGAGTATGTGACCCATCCAAGCATCAAGGGCCAGGCAAGGAGTGTGCAGGTGCACAGTGGGAGGTACACACCACAGTGAACGGAAAGGCATGCAAAGCTTAGATTTGACAGAGATGATCTTTCCAACTCCCAGCTTTGCCAGGAATCAGGCATTAAATAAAGAGAAAATGTGAGAATTTATTAATTAGAAGATTGCTCACTGTTTGTCAAAAAGTAAGTATTTGCTCAGGGTGGATCAGAGACACTGTATGCCAAGACTAAATAAAGCTGTTTCTTGAAAATGCAATGTAAACTACTATTTTCTTTGAACTAATCACATGCCCGAGCAAGGGATGTGATATCACTTCTCAGCTGTCCTTAAAATGTATGTTTTGAATAAACAAAGATGCCATAATTTTATCACAGCGTTTCTCAGAGAATATGCTTTTTAATATGTGAAAGATCCTATCACAGGAGCAAGGAAGAAGGTCTATCTGAGAAAATAGCCACGTATAAGGATAGAAGTGTAAGAAAAACATTTTAGAGATTGAAATGAGTCAAAACAAAAAATAATGGGTATTCCGTAAATTTTTCATGGGTCTCTGCTTCTGAAGGGGCTGGTACCTTCATTTTTTGAGTTGTTTCACAAGTCTGTAAATTGTAGAAAGCTGAAAGTAATGCAAATAATTCTTGTCCATAGAAATGTAAATAACGTGTCCGGTAGAGTACAATTGATCATGCCCTGAATGTTTGCCAGCATTCCCCACTGCTGTGTTCATTGGAATCATTCCTTTCATCTTATGGTTCCCCTCTTAATTAACGAGTTACAACATTAAGTTGTTTACAAGTATTCCTTTCCTATTTTTGAGTAATGATTTTACTTTTAAAAAAGTTACCCTTCAACAGGGGATTATGCAGGTATCTATAACAGATCCTANATGTAAAATCGTGTAGCCGCTGTGGAAAATTGTTGATTATTCCTCAGTAAGTTAAACATGGGTTACCATATAACCCAGCAATTCCTCTCAAGTATTTAACCCTGAACATTTAAAAGAGCAGATTTCAGTTTAATATCTTAAGGCCTAAAACACATTTTCTTTTCTCTTTCAGCTTCAGACAAGCTTGACTGAACCAATGACATTATCCAAATCAATATCTCTTCCTCGCAGCGCATACTGGCATCACATCACCCGTCAGAACAGCGTTGGTGAAATCTACAGTTTGCAAGGCAAGTCACTTTAAAGTAAGAAAGCAGCACCTCCATTAGCTTCCTCCAGGTGGACTGAGTCATGCAATTTGCTTTGTATTTGCATTGCTTGCTTTTCCTCCATTCCCACTTTTCAGCTGTCACTGGCCACAGTGGGAGCTGAGATTTACAGTGGCTTTTTAAAAGCTATCATTTCATACGTTCATGGCAAAAAAAAAAAAGAAATTCCAAAAATCACTGTGAGGGTGAAGGACTCAATTTGGCACAAGAACTTGACTAAAACATTATACCAAGCACACTATCAGAAGCTAAAAGCTAATGCTGAGGTCTGCTTCATGCTGGGTTTTATGAAGGATTTCTTTTTTTGCATCTTTTTTTCCTTGAAAGGATTAACTATCAGTTCAGGAGGCTGACTTCAGGCCTTAAGGCTCTGCCATAAACTGGTACATAAACCTGCCCATGAAAGTCTTAAAGTTTAGCCAAAGCCTTAACATCGAAACCATTTGAAGAGGGTGCAGGGTAGAAGGGGCCACGTGTAGATACTTTGCCTTTGTATTTTTCTAATAATAAATGGTCAGTTAACTAGCATAGGAATAGCTTGCCAGATGAATCAAATTAATAGCAGATTTTTGACTAACAGCAGTAGACAGCCCAGCTTCAGCAGTTGTCTTCCTTTTCCTTCCCTTTTGTTTTAAAAAAAATACTCTTATCCTTTAAATAAAATATTTGACTACAAGCAAATAACAGCTGGCCAACACTGCAGGAAGCACGAAACTAAGAAAATAAGGCTGAAACACCCACAGCCAAGAGCATTTGCTCATCCAACAAACATTTACTGAGCACCATAGACTTGAATGTAATAAACACCCAATGAGTTTCTGAGGAAAGAATGACCAAATATCAGCCTCAGGTAGTTAAGCATTCAGAATATGGTTTTCTTTCACATGTTAGCTTTTGCTCACTATTAACAATGCTACAAGTTGAGACAAAAAGAAATATTTCTGTTGCAAACAAACTGAAATGTCTTTATAGCAATATTTGCTTGCCAGGGTTTCCAAACTAGACTAAAGGAGTTCAGTCATGGAAATTAATGGTTAAAGATACGTTCTACAAGGCAAAGCAGCTGGAATGGTTTTAGTCACTTACTGAAGGCAACTGTGTTTTGTATTTTAAAGGGATTCTCTTATAGCCATACGGGTCCGCAGCAACTTCAATTCTTGCCTCCTCAGAAGGAATTCCACTGAGGGGCATAGGCAGAAGTAGAGACGTAGGCAAGTTTCATAGTAGAAGTGAGCATTTATTAAAAAGCTTTAGAACAGTATTGACCGCCTGTATTTAAGGGTTATCTTATTTGTTTGTATGAGAAAATATTTAATAGAAGGATTAGAGGGTTGAGAAAAGCACGGGGTGGGGACTGGATTGGCAATTTCAAGAATTGGAAAGAGAAGACACATGTCTCATGCTTTTACATCCCTCTTCAAATGCCAGCAGCCGTGCAAATTGCCTGCGTCATGATTATGCAAAATTAATCTTGCCCATTTCTGTGATTAAAAGTTAGGAAATATGCTTGTAATGCGAGTTTTTTTATCTAAACCTATGTAGATACTGATATTCTCTTAAAAACTGGAACTATAAAATATTTAAATGGAAAGATCAAATGTGTAAGCAAAAAAGTGAGATATTAATGATATTAAATCCAAAAAACGTGGGAGTAGGTCAGAAGTAACATAAGGACAACTTTAGGTTTGTCAAGGGTTTGATCTATAATTCCAGAAATTAAGAACTATTGTTTTCATGGTAGTATGAAGGAAACTTTTTATGAAGACAGAGAAAAGACAAGCTGATACACAACTTCAGAAAGCTTTCTTGTATAGCCAATAAAAAATTAGAATGCACTGGAATGTTCTAAGACACTGCCAGAGACTTCCTGAAGATGTTGATTTGTAGTATAGATGTAATAACTGGTTGAAAAATACTCTTATTTATCTTACTAATACTAATTTCCAGCAAAGTTAAGGGCTTGACATGCCTTGTCAATTACAGTTTACTTAAGTGATCTCAGTATTTCATGTTTCTGTTTGATAGCGACTGTAGTTTTTATAGAATAAAAATCAGCATTGACTAGGGTAGTTACTTAAGTCAAAAATTTATAAAATATATTCAATGGAAATTACATTTCGCTACACTGTGGGTTTACTTTTTGTACCGTGTGCTTCTTAGAGTAATACATTCTCCCACCCTGTATACCCCTCACTGTTAAATACATAGATATAAAAATTTAAGTATCCAGATAAGGGGATAGATGATTGATAGTAGACAGAGGTAATATAGAGGTGGATAAATAGAAAGATAAAGATATAAAGTTGCTAGTCATACTTTGATAATGGTCATTTGTTTCATTCCTCTTTCGTTCTGTTGTGATAGTCAAAACAAGCATAGAGCAAGGAACCTCGGTAGTTTTTTTTTTTTTTTTCCTTTGATGCTAGTCCCTAATGGAATCAGGGCAGAATAAGATACTGAAAATAAGGAAGAAATAAAAATAAATGCAGACCCTCAGCACCCTTCCATACACCTGTACCTTTTCCACAAAACTACACTGAAAAGTCTAGTTATGCACCAAGCATAGTGGCTCATGCCTATAATCCCAGCACTTTGAGAGTTCAAATTTTTTTTTCCCAGAGCAGAAGTGAGAGTTTATTAAAAAAAAGCCTTAGAACAACAAAGAAAAGGAGAGAAAAAAAAAAAGAAGGAAAATTTACCTTGAAAGACAGCAGGGCAGGCGACTTAAGAAACCAAGCACGCAGCTTGACCTCTTGACTTCCGGTTTCAAACACTGGCATACTTCCGATTTTATACACTGGCATACTTCTGGGATCTTGCATTACGTCTCCCTACACCTGAAATCTTATTGGGAAGCTGCTGATCAGTTTTAGGTGTTTTCTATCTATTAGGCCCCTGCCTTTTTCTGGGGCTGGCCGTGACTAATTATTACTTTAGAAAAACAGTTAACAACCTCCTGACCATTAGCTGATTGTTGCCCAGCACTCCTGGTGTGTGTTGGGAGGGGGGCTTCTCTCTCCTGCCCCACTCATACACGACTAGCTACCTGCTGTAACATTGCCCACCTTAAGAGACCAGGACCCCAAATCTTTGGGGGTAAATGGATGCAGGTCAAACTTCTGTAACTGCTTCCTGCTGACAGAGGGGTGGTCGTGGTTCTGTGGATCTTGGCTCCTTGCTAGCTGTCAGGGCTGAGTTGGCTGCATGAGTTGATGAAAGTAGTATCCAAGCAGGTCCATGGGAGACAGGGGCAGGATTTCACCACTGTTTTGTATCACTGATGGGCAGTGCAGATGTCCCCTCTAGAAGGGTGACTCTTGAATACCAAGAGGATGATTTTCCTCACTGAGGATTGTCTGGAGCTCAATCTTTCCCCAATTAGAATTGTCTGTTCCTCACTAGGAAGGTATCTGAGTCAGGTGCACCAAATATGTTAGCAGTGGCAGATATCCAAGTTACCCAAGTTACCAGCAGCGAATCCATACAGGTCTGCAGCAACTTCAATTCTTGCCTTCTCAGAGGAAAGAATTCTACTGAGGAGCATAAGGCAGAAAGAGAGATTCAGGCAAGTTTCAGAGCAGAAGTGAACGTTTATTAAAAAGCTTTAGAATAGTAAGGAAAGGAAGAAAAGAAAAGAAGGAAAGTTTGGCTTGGAAGAGAGCCAAGCTGGCAACTTGACAGAAAGGATTACTTGAGTCCAGGAGTTTGAGACCAGGCTGGGCAATATAATGAGACTCCATGTCTGCAAACAACAATAATAACAATAAATAAATAAATAATGCAGGGTATGATGGCACGTGCGTGTAGTACCAGCTACTCAGGTGGCTGAGATGGGAGGGTCGCTGAGCCTGGGACGTTGAGGCTGCAATGAGCCATGATTGCACCACTGCACTGTAGCCTAGGCTAAAGAGAAAGACCCTGTCTTAGAAAATAATTTTTAAGAAGTGTAGTTATTTTGAATCTCTCTTTTCCGACTGTGCTCCTTGAAGTGGCATTACCTCTTCTTTACAAAAAGGAGAATATTGTCAGCCCTCTGTCATCATTGATTTTACCAAATCAAAGTAAAAGCCTGGCAATGTGGGAATATATCATTGTCAAGAAAATCGCAGATAGCACTGAGGAATAAAAACATATCTTTAGAATTTTCACATATTTTTTAGGTGAAGTTGGGATCAATATGAAATGATGAATTTAGTGGACCTCATTCAGAAAACAAAAGTGGGAAAGTTTTATATAAAGTTTAAGAGATTAAGATTCATTAATAAGCAGCACATGTACTGAAATTTTTTTAAATGCTTGGCGTGAAAACAAATCCATTCTATAGTAAGACTTACCTGTAACTTCAATTGCTTGTCAGCCTCAAAGCTTTGACCTAGCTGACCAGCTGTATTTTTTCTGTATTTTGCTGTATTCATTTCTCTCATCCATTGCTAGATACACCCTTAAAGACTGACATATCAGTACTGAGATTCTGCATCTACTTTCATCTTTGGAGCATAAGAATCTCCAATACGATCTGCCTAATCTTTCCATGTTACTCCCAGAAGGGTGCTCTGAAGGAATAAGTTAATGTGATTTCACAATTGTATTTTAGTACCTGTAGTCTGGAATCAAAAGAGTGAAAAAGGGAATAATTAGCTTCTAACAAGCACATGTTGTTCTAAGTACGTGGCAGCTACTCTTTAAAAATCTGTGTCCCTAAGTGGTTTGCAGTACGTTCAGTTATGCCACCTCTTCTTGCGGAAGTGGTAAGCAGACATTCGTCTTCTTTTTTGCCAGATTATCATAAGGATAGTTGATTTGTATTAGAAGGTCATTTTATATGTATACTTCTCTAACTTCCTCTGTACTTATACAAAATGTTTATATCACACTCATACTAGAGATGTTGTCTCTAGATTTAGGGAAACCTAAACCGTAAAGGGATGAACAGGATTTTAAAGTCTCCACTCAGAAGTGAATACTTCCTATTTGTTTTAATATTCATATCATTCTATTTCCAAGGCCTTGGGAAATATAGTAGGAAATGTTTTGAAAGCCTGAGGAACACTCATTTAATAAAAAACATGTCCTCCAAATTACTTTTTCTGTATTAATTTTAGGAATCACAGCTCTGTGTGTAAGAAAAAGAGAAAGAGAGAAAAAAAAAAAAAGAGAGAGAAAGAAATGCAGAAAAGTTGAGAAGGGGTACAGAGGAAGGGGTAAAAAGAAAGAAAAAAAACAATCAAGGAAATCAAATTACTGAGTTTTTCTTACTTTAGGGCTCTCACCTTGACTTTTAATCACCATTAGACATATTTAGATGACAGGCTATACAGCTGGGTCTTTAAGTCAGGATTCGTGAACATGACAAAAGCATTTTTTGAAAATAACAAACTAGGAAAAGCCATTGACGGTACAGGTAGGCTGCAGCCACTCAGTAAATCCTGTTGAATTCAAAAATGAATTAGTAGTGCATTATAAACCACACATGGAGAGTGTGACATCAGGACACATCTTCCTCCATGAGGGTGGACCTGAGAGAAGTTCTCTGCTAATAAAGGAATCGTGTCTAGTCCCACATGTATGTGAGCCACATGTTCTTCTTGAGCAAGGTGAGGTGTTTGTTGGCATTTCTGCTTTTTGCTTTAGGATAACTCTGGCTGAGCACAAATGCTTGCCAGCACTAGTCTTTATTTTCATGAACACAGGAAGCACTGTGAAATGCTGTAGATCAGCCCCTTTAATGTGATGGTTCGGTATCTGTCTCTCTACACCTGCTGCTTTCCCTCGGGTTAGTTCACCATCATTTTCTATAAACTGATGGTGAGAACGGGGGCCAGGAATATGAGCTGAACACAGTGCCCAATGAGCAGATTTATGGGACTGTACATGATGACTAAACTTTTTCCGATATGATGATATGGTCTAGCTCTGTGTCCCCACCCAAATCTCATCTTGAATTGTAATCTCCACATGTTGGAGGAGGAGCCTCATGGGAAGTCATTAGATCATGAGGGTGGTTTCCCCATGCTGTTCCCATGATAGTGAGTTCTCATGAGATCTGATGGTTTTATAAGGGGCTTTTTCCCCAGCATGCAGAACTGTGAGCCAGTTACACCTGTTTTCCTCATAAATTACCCAGTCTCTTGTATTTTGTAATAGCAGCATGAGAACAGACTAATACATATAATAATCCCTTATTTTCACACAAAATAATGTAGAATATACTTTGGCTCCTTTTTTTAAAATCAGCTTGAACAACTACACTCTCACAATCAAGAATGACTGGATATACTTTTTGTGTAAAGGTGGTAGCTTTAGGGGTTCTGCTTTCAGTAACCCCCTGATTAATATCCAAAGGCCAGCTCTGCCCCTATATATCCGTAATTAAGCCACAGACCACCAGTGTCAGTGTGGAAGCATACCTAATCATCAGAGGGCATTTGATGCTCACGGAAAGGGTGTCTGTGACTTCAATTTCTCTGAAGGACAGGATGGAATTAGGCAATTAGAGATAACCTTCAGAAAATGGTAAATAGAGTTCTGCCATAGATTAAGGAGGTAAATCAAAGGTTTTGTTTCCTCTTTGCTCAGCAATGACCTTCTGTCCTTCTCTACTGTCCATTCAAACTGCATTGTATATAAATTGCTTCTATTGAGATTTTCTATTTTGTTTTTAAATTACAAAGTTAATAAAAAGCCTCTGGTAGCCAGTTGTTTAAAAATACAGAAGACTGCCACAGAAGTAAAAAGAAGCCTGGTAGCCATTAGGCAGCAGGCCTTAAAACATAAGCCGTTTTCTAGAAGCAACACTTCTGCCTTTTGAACCTTATTTATAAACATTTACTGCATGTCCAAACCTTAATAAAAGTAAGTCAAAGGCAGGAAATGTCTCCCTGGATGTCAGCTTTTAGAGTTAAATGAATCGATAATTCACTAAAGCAGACATCAGAAAAATGCACAAAATATTTCCACTGTGAAATGTTCCTCACAGCTTGCAGTCTTAATTAATCACCTCCTTTTCCATGCTCCCAGAAACATTTGTGTATAATTTTATTATATCAATGTGTTTGTTTACAAACCTGCTTGTTCCATTGGATTGTGAGGATTGTGAGGTAGTAAATTTGTGAAAGATTTTATCAAACAAACTTTGGGTTTGAATTATCTTGAAGGTATTATCCATAGAGGTTAAAATCTTGAGTTTTGGAGTCAAATAGATCTGAGTTTGAATATTAACTTTACCACTACTGATGGATGCGATTTTTGGGCAATTTACCCAACTTGCCTAAGCTTATTCTTTCATCTCTAATTTTGATCTTCATCTCTAGTATTACCTCTCATGATCTCATTAAATGAGATCATCAACATAAAATGATTCACTATTGTTAACATATTAAAGTACAGTTGACCCTTGAACGATGTGGCAGTTGAGGTGCCTACCTCGCCCCTGCACAGCTAAAACCAGTGTATACCATAGCAAAGACATGAAATCAACCTAGGTGCCCATCAACAGTGGATTGGATAAAGAAAATGTCGTACATATATTCTATGGAATACTACACAGCCATAAAAAAGAATGAAATCATGTCATTTGCAGCAACATGAATGCAGCTGGAGGCCATTAGCAAAAGAAAATTGAACAGAAAAACGAATACTGCATGTTCTCATTTATAAGTGGGAACTAAACATCAGTTACATATGGACATAAATATGACAATAGTAGAAGGAGGAGGAGGGCAAATATTGAAAACTAACTATTGGGTACTATGCTGACTACCTGGGTGACGGGATCAGTCATATCCATAATCTCAGCATCATGCGATATACCCAGCTAACAACCCTGCATATGTACCCACTGAATCTAAAAGAAAAGTTCAAATTGTTTTTCTTAAAGAAAATCAATGTACCACTTTTGAGACCCCCAAACTTAACTACTAATAGTCTGCTGTTGACCAGAAGCATATGAGTATATATTAATATATGATAATATCTTAATATATACTCATTAATTAAGATATTATCATATATTAATATATACTCATAAATATATTAATTATATACTAATTAATATATTATACACTTGACAATGTATTAATATATGCTCATTAATCATTGATTAATGTGTATTTTGATTGACATGTATTATATACTATATTCTTACAATAAAGTAAACTAGAGATAAGAAAATCATAAAGAGGAGAATATACTTACTATTCATTAAGTGGAGGTGGGTCATTAAACTGAGTAGGCTGAGGAGGAGGAGGAGGCAGAGGAGAGGCTGGTGTTGCTGTCTCAGGAGTGGCAGAGGTGGATGAAAATCAACATGTAAAGGAACTTGTGCAGTTCATACTGTGTTGTTTAAGAGTCAGCTATAAACCAAACCCCCACTATGAAGTTTCATTTTCTGGCAGAGGTAGATAGATAGGCTATCCTACTCCTATTTATTCCAGTGTTGACTTGGAAATGTTATTACAGAGTTTCTACTGTGCTGGAGAAAATTTGTTTTGTTCTAAGGACTATACAAATCTAGGTTTCGGCCAGGCACGGTGGCTCACTCCTGTAATTCCCACATTTTGGGAGGCTGAGGCAGGCAGATTACTTGAGGCTAAGAGTTCGAGACCAGCCTGGCCAACATGGCGAAACCCTGTCTCTACTAAAAATACAAAAAAAAAAAAAAAAGAGAGAGAGAGAGAGAGAGAGAGAGAGAGAGACAGGCATGTGGGTCACACCTGTAATCGCACTTACTCAGGCACAAGAACACTCTGAACCGGGGAGGTGGAGGTCGCAGTGAGCCAACACCACACCACTGCACTCCAGCCTGGGTGACAGAGTGAGAAAGTCTATCTCAAAAGAAAAAAATATGCATAGCTTTAATAAATGGTTTCTAGTTTTTAAAGTTTTAGAAAAACTAAATCTAAGCTTAACTCTCACTCTAAGTTTTTAATACAAGGAAAAAAATTCAGTCTTAAGTCTTCAAGTTTTTTATTCTCATCAGTGAGTATAAATAAGACATGGCACCTTAAACAGATGAACCACTTCTTCCATGCCTTCTATTGCTCAGTCCAGGTAGCCTAAGGCAAACTAGAGCCTCTTTTCAGACCCAATGGTTGCAGAACTCATGGAAGGACTACATTCAGCTCAGCCTAGTGTAGAGGAGATGCCCTAATCTAAATACACTCATCCGCACTCACCTCTGCAACTTACCCTCCTGCCCCCAATCAGTTCTTACTAATTAGCTTACCCTAACTGCCCAGAAGCCTTTCAGAGACCTTTCTTCCTCCATGAGGCCCTGACCTCTTTCCTAAGGTAGAGTAGCATTCTTCAGCCAGTTAATACTACATTGATTCTCTCATATGCTGTGTTCTACTGGCTGGAGCAGAGGTGAACAACAAGATTTACATTACTAATTGAATTATTCTGCACCACCCTAAGCAAAATCTGAAGATGATTCACAGTGTATCTATTAAATCAGCCATCTTTAATCACTTCGTATCAGATATGTGCAAGTAATTACTAAAAAATAAAAGATTAAGAGTTTCCAGATGTTACATTGGATTAGTATAATCCACCAATGGTTTTATTAAAATGAATTGCATCACTCTCTTTAATTCAAATTTGGTAGAAGTTAAAATGTCTATTCAGTCTATATATTTTTCTCCAGCAAGCTTCCCCCACTGAATATTTTACATAAAAGAGGTAACATATTGAGCTCTATATTAATCAAATTTTGCGGGGAATGTGTATTAAAGGCATGTCAAATAAATTCTACATACATGTATTTGATTTTATTCAGAAGGGAATAAACACTACATAATATTCGTTCAGGGAAATGTCAATACAAGCTGATTAATACAGACAAATGTTAATACAGATGGATTTAAACACATACATACACAGAGAAAGAGAGGAGCATCTGGTTCACCATATATGGCTTCTCATCATATTACTTCCCTCAGATATGTATGTATTAGGCTAAGCTTCATAAATTACAAACTACAAAGAAGAACCTAGAAAGAAAAATGTTCAATTGTCTTTTTTCTCCCTGCTCTCTATTTCTTGTTTGATTTTTCTTAATCTCATCTCTGTCTCTGGCCCTTCAAATAAATGTTTCCTATCCCTAATTATAGGTTCAATACATGTATTTTGAGCAAGATTTCCTTTATTTTCTTCTGCCTGCCAAGTAGAATATGGCATTCAACTTGCTAATGATTGAAAGATATTAAAAGATGAGAAACATCAGGAGATTAACATTCTTAAAATTATACTTGCCAGAGAATAAACTGCAAAGTTGATGTTTATTTAAGCCTGGATATGTCTTTCATATCTAGCACAGTGGGCAGGTGTGAAGAACTTCTTTGAAAGTTCTAGCACCTGCCAGCTGTCCTGCAACTAATAGGCGCAAATTGAAAATTTCTTGCTTCAAACTTAGAACCACCCAATTTTTGAAACTCAGGAGCATGGTTATATGTTTATATAAGAGGAATTTATGCTAAGATTTGAAGAGAGAGAGAGAGAGAGAGAGTGTGTGTGTGTGTGTGTGTGTGTGTATTGAATGCCTGTATTTGGGAAGAAAGTATAGCTTGGGAGTACTCCTAGAAATTTTTGGCTGCCATTGTTACATTATATTGGTTTGGTAGAGAGTTTCAAACTTTTGTGTTATTTGTATCCTACTATTCATAATACAAGAAAGAGAATTTTGATATCAAACTGTCAGTGACACAGTATGTCTTTTACATGTATGTTTAATGATAAACCTTATCAGTGGGGAAAGGATAGTCCCTTGCTGGGAAAACTGGATATCCATATGCGAAAGAATGAAATTAGACCCCATCTGACACCGTACAAAAATCAACTCAAAATGTTTTAAAGACATAAGGGTTATGGCCTGAAACCATAAAACTCCTAGAAGCTTCAGGTGGTTCTGGCAATGGTCATGGATCTGACGCCAAAAGCACAGGCAACAAAAGCAAAAGTAGGTAAGTGGGATTATATCAAACTAAAAATCAACTGCACAGTAAAGAAAACAATAAACAGAGGGAGCAGTCAACCTATGGAATGGAAGAAAATATTTACAAACCGTATCTGATAAGGAATTAATTTCTGAAATATATAAGGAGCTCCTACAACTCAATAGTAAATAAAAATAAACCACACTAATAACTCAATTTTTAAAACAGCAAAGTACTTGAACAGACATTTCTCCAAACATACAAAAGGCCAATAAGTACATGAAAAGATACTCATCACAAATCAGCAGGGAAATGCAAATCGAAATCACAATGAGGTGTCCCTTCACACTTGTTAGGATGGCTAATTATCTAAAAAACAAAGTATTTGTGAGGATGTAGAGAAATTGGAATTCTTATCACCATTGATGGGAATGCAAATGGTACAGAAATGAGGAGTTGCTGTTCAGCAGGTATAAAGTTTCAGGTATGCAAGATGCACACATTTTATAGATCTGTGTTTAGATAACAATACTGTGTTGTACACTTAAAAATGTGTTAAGAAGGCTGGTGGGAATGTAAACTAGTACAACCACTATGGAATAGAGTGTGGAGATTCCTTAAAGAACTAAAAGTAGAACTACCATTTGATCCAGCAGTCCCACTACTGGGTATCTACCCAGAGGAAAAGAGGCCATTATACGAAAAAGATACTTGCACATGCATGTTTATAGCAGCACAACTCGCAATTGCAAAAATGTGGAACGAACCCAAATGCCCATCAGTCAATGAGTGAATAAAGGAACTGTGGTATATATGTATACAGTGTAATTCTACTCAGCCATAAAAAGGAATGAATTAATGGCATACTCAGCAACCTGGATGAGACTGGAGACTATTACTGTAAGTGAAGTAACTCAGGAATGGGAAACCAAAGATCCTATGTTCTCACTTACAAGTGGGAGCTAAGGTATGAGGAGGCAAGGGCTTAAGAATGACACAATGGACTTTGGGGACTGAGGGGGAAAGGGTGGGAAGGGAGTGATGGATAAAGAACTACAAATTGGGTTCAGTATACATGCTCAGGTGATGGGTGCACCAAAATCTCACAAATCACTACTAAAGAACTTACTCATGTAACCAAACACTTGTTGTCCAATAACCTATGGAAAAATTTTTTTTAAAAAATGTGTTAAGAGGGTAGATCTCGTGTTAAGTGTTCTTACCACAGTTAAATTAATTTAGTGTTAAAAACTGAATTGTGGAAGTGGTAACTTAGTGACAACTACAGAGAGAATAAGCAAGTTGTAGGCTAGGTGGAAATCACTTAGTGTACAACACAAAGAGATTAAGGGATGGAAAATATGTCTTTAGACATACAGAATAGAATGTGAATATTGAACACAGATTTAATAATCATTCCTAAAGGAGATGATACAGCAAATGAGGAGGAGGTAAATATATATTAACTGGTAATTCTACAGACTAGACAAATAATATGACTTGTCAGATTGAAGAGGTATGTTGAGTTCCAGCAAGAAAAAAAAAAAAGCAATTCATACTTTGAAACACGAGAGTAAAGTAGCCCAATTCTAAATGCAAACGGAAGTTTTAAAAGCAGAAAGGAAAGACAGATAACCTACAAAAGAACAGCAAACCAGATAGACATCAGATATCTGAATAGCAATGAGATAGAACAGGAAGTGATTAAACGGAATCTCTAGTTGGCCAAGAATTTTACAACTACTCAAGAAATGAGACCAGATGGAATGAAAGCCGGAAAATAATGAAAACTTCTTCAAATAACTAAAAACTCTTATCACCAACTGAAATACCTCAGAATAAAGACTAAATTGATTCATCTTTGGAAAATGCTGAGTTTACCAATGAAAAATTCCCTAAAGAAAATAAATAATGGATGTACTTAATAGAAAATGAATTTGAATTCACAAAGAAGGATTGGAGTATGAGAAGCAAAGAAACTGTTAAATGTGACCAAACCTAATATACATTAACTTTAATAACAGTAATAGTAATAAAGAGTAAGTTTTAGGTATTAAAAAAAAAAGTACAAGTAAAATCGTTGATAGCAGTAACAAGAAATGGAAGGTAATAAAAAGAGAAGTATGGATACATTTATATTTTACATTTGATTTTACTTTTTGGTCAAGTGGGCACATTAAAAATTTAAGTAAACAAAAGAATATAAATACATCTAAACAAGTAAATAGAAGAAAAGGAAAAATTTAAAAATTAATGCAATTAGAAGTAGAGAAAATACAGAAAGAAAAAAGAAGAGTAAATAAATATTATAACAAATAGGCATGATAATAAAGAGAAAACTATAAACAGGTAGAATCAACATAAACAAAAATGATTACATTTTTCTATTATAAAAGAGTCGAAAGGAAACCTTAGATTGAGTTTTAAAACCCAGCTTTGTGCTGTTTCTAACAGAAAACATCTAAAGTTTAAGATACAGGAATGTTGAAAGTAAACTGAAGACAAGGCAAATACAAAGTTCTGGAAAAAGAGGGTAATTAAATTTTATCATTATTAAAAAAATTCATCAGCAAGATGCAATATGTCTGAACTCTTGATAAAATTTTCCTTTGAGTATATTTTAAGATTATACACACATATAAAAATGGACAGAATTATTAGGTTAAACCAATTGAAACTGCCATAATAGGTCTGTTAAACAGCAACCATTTCATATGATTCAACCAAAAAAATTGAAAACATGACAATTATAATGAGACTTTTAAAAAGATACATTTTATAAATATTATTTGAATGAAAAAAGTTTCTAAGGAAATAGAAAATAGAAACAGCATAAAACAAGCTTATGCAAAAACAAAAGTCAGAGAATACACATTGTTTTTAAACATTCTTGGAACAGTAACAAAATTTGACAATATAAGATGCCACAAACACATCTTAACATGCATAAAATAATCAAGAGCCTGTAGAACATGGGCTCATGTTTTCAGATCATAATAAGGGAACTTATTAAATATTGGAAATATAAGATAGTGAAAACACTACATCAAAATTTATGAGATGTGGCTAAGTTGGTAGAGAAAATTTTATAGACTTGAATACACATATCTAGAAGAAAATAGGGATGGAAAATTAATAACCTAAGCACTCAACCTTGTAGGTTAGAGGAGGACAATACAAAAATAGGAAAAAATCACTTCATCTCACAAACATCAATACTAAAAATATCATCATGACAGCCTAACTGTATACAATCCAGAAAGTAAGGCTACTTTAACAATAAAATATCAATAAATGATTTTATATTAGGAAATAGAAGCTAAAATTATGGATGATCTTGATAGGTACAGAAAAATATTTGATAAAATTCAGTATTCATCAAGAGATATCAAAATATTCTAAAGAAATGCAGGCATGTGAAAGCTCTATTAGACATGACATCAGTTTCCTTCACTTCTACTTTATTGTCATAATTACTTAAAAACACAGGATAAAAAAGTAAAACTAACTTCTTTGAAGGCTCAACATTCCGTCACTTACATATTAATTTTTTTGTAAATAAATTTTTCTAAAGATAGTTATTTTCATTAATATTAAGAAAAATGTCTTACTATGTTATTGGAGATTTTCTTTAACTAAATTGTCCTTTCTTAAAGTTTCAGATTTACTTTATAAAAATAAAATGTTGAATTCTATCAGAGGTATGATATTCTAAATAAGTCCTATTATTTATGCTAAAAATATCCTTTTGGCTTTATACATAAGTGCTTGGCAAAGCACTTTTTCACTTGTAAGTCCTTCACAATGTTCCTTACGTTACCACCAGCCTCTCTTTTATCTAGGCTTGCAAACTGACAGCCATCTTCTGTTTCCTTCTAACCCCAGCAATTGACGCAGTTCTATCAATATGCATTAACAGACCTATCACAAAGGACCACTCAGTTTGGCCAGAGAATTCTGAGATGATATGTTTAATTCAAAATGACCTCCTTCCCAATCTTCCACCTCTTTTCTGTCATCACCCGTTAGACATCAGAACAAGTATTCGTTCTAGATAGGACTGTCCCCTTCACTGACCAAAAAAAGCAGAAAGGATTCAACATGATACCTGCTTGTGGATCATAAAAAATATTTTAAAAGAGAAAATCAACAAAGGGAAAACTGAAGAAGAAATAAAATTTTTTAAATATTTCTCTATACGTTCAGAAAATCATGAAGATAGGCACTCTGATTTAATAGGTTGAAAGAGTCACAAGAAATCCAAGAACAGGTAAGACAACGGAAATGATATAAAGCAAACTAAAGTGCACATCAAAGTAAATTGAAATAATAATGCCTCACACAAATAAAACCATTTTATAAGCACTTAGAAATGCAGTAATTGTAGCTGAAAAGAGACTATAGTAACTTCAGAAAATAAGAGGCATTAACAAAGTAAAGAAATACATTCAGTCAGAGAGCAGGAAAATATATGGATGTGTGCACAAGTCAAATAAAGGAATTGAACATACAGGTGTTCCTGACATAGAGAATAAATACAAGATGTATGTAAAAGTTCCCTGAAATAAAGGAAGACCTATGACTTAACTGAGGTTCTCTGAGAAGGAGAGGCCGAGATGGGTTGAGATGCACAAGAGTTAGTTAGTTAGGAGTCACCAGATATTTGAGGAAAGCATGAAATAAAAAACAGAGGCCATAGCAAATAAATTGCATAACAAGGAGCCTGGAAGAGACTGAGGCAGTGCAGAAAGCATAATAAAACCATGCACACAGCAGGCTTACCAACAAGGTAATAAACAGTTCACTCAGGGCCAGATGCAGCGGCTCACACCTGTAATCCCAGCATTTTGGGAGGCCAAGGTGGGTGGATCATGAGGTCAGGGGTTCAAGACCAGCCTGGCCAAGATGGTGAAACCCCATCTCTAGTAAAAACTGCAAAAATCAGCCAGGCGCAGTGGCAGGTGCCTATAATCCCAGCTACTCAGGAGGCTGAGGCAGAAGAATTGCTTGAAACCAGGCAGCAGAGGTTGCAGTGAGCCAAGATCATGCCACTGCATTCTAGCTTGGGTGACAGAGTGAGACTCTGTCTCAAAAAAAAAAAAAAAACACCAAAAAAAAGTTAACTCAGAAGTTTGAGAAAACCTGACATGAAACCACTGTAAACTACATGGCTGGCTTACACATAATAATTAGATTGATGATACTAATGCACACACTAAGTACTGCTTTAAAAATGTACTTATTCTGAGGATGAAAGGAGGGAACGTGTGTGAGGAAGGAAGGGAGTGGTTCAGACCACTAACTCTTTATATTCCATAGTAGGAAGAAAATCTATAATATCTAAAAATGAAAAAACTCAGCTTTTAAAACCATTTTTATTTAAGAATATGGAGATGAATATCTGAAGAGATAGCCTAAAAGATTGTGACTGATAACCTCTGAAAATATAGCATAGTACTGCCATTGTTAGTATGTTTGCCTTGCTTGTTTTTGGACGTGGAACTTCAAACTCCAGCCCCCTAGTGGGTGGAATGGGGATGGAAGGAGCTGAGTGGTCAGAAGAATTTTACTGGCACACTTCTGCTCTATTTGCATCTTTTATAGAATTCAGGTTATCGTCTGTAATTTCAAAAACAATTTTAATATGCAAAGTACATAAAAAGAAAGCAGTAGATGCTTCTTGCCATCAAGATAATTTCCAGATATTTCTGGATGTTCACAATGCTTCATATTCTGACCTCATCTTCATGCTGTTGAAAGGGCTCTTTCCAGCACTGTCTCACTCAATAAATCTGTTGGCCAGGACTTCGCTGTCTCAGATGGTCATGTACTTTCCCATTTTTACTCTCGTTTTATACCATTGCTTCCACTCAATGCCTTTTTTGGAATCTCTACTTGTGATGTTGCTAAATGTACATAGAGGTCCAGATAACAGTGGATTAATTTTACCCTACTCCATGTATGTCCCTGCACACTCACTAGATTGTCAAAGCAGAGACTATCTCCACTTCCTCTAGTACCAACTGAGCATAGTGCCCTGCACAGCTCTGTGGAATGCATACAGTCTACACACACACACACACACACACAAAATAGTATGTTTCTGGCAAGAAATTTCAGCGTTGTTATGCTTGCTATTTATTAAATTCTTGTAATTATGTTGCCTTGTAATAATAGAAATTGTACCTAGAGAGAATATGTATCCCAAGTTACTACTCTTTTGATTGGTAAGGAAAAAATTAAAAAATATTATGAGTGCTTAAAAGATAATTTAGCTGTAACAATAGGAGAGGTCCCCCTGCCCCGTGTGTGTGTGTGTGTGTGTGTGTGTGTGTGGTGTGTGTTTGTGTGTATTTGTGTGTTCTTAATCTGCCACTGTATCATAGTCCACTTGACTTCATATGCAGGGGCTCTTAATTGGTTTTCTTGGCAAAAGAAATTATTGATCATGCAACAGCTCTGATGCCCTTCAAACCTGGACTTATCCTTTCCTATATTGTAAATAAATATTCACCATATTTTTCATGTTTTTACAGTTTCATGAAAAAAATAAATTCAGCCATAGTATTCTATTGTGTTATGACTGGAAAAACAAAAGATTTTATATAGAATTGTACAAATGACTACAATTGTTTAAATAATAGAGCATGAAAATGTGGTCCTACCTCACATTTGAGAAAACAAAAACTTCTGAAAATATAATTTTTTATTGTACTTTAGGTTCTGGAGTACACGTGCAGATCATGCAGGATTGTTGCATAGGCACACGCAGGGCAATGTGGTTTGCTGCCTCCATCCCCCCGTCACCTACAGCTGGCATTTCTCCCCATGTTATCCCTTCCTGACATCCCCCCCATCATTGTCCCTCCCTTGGCCCCAACAAACAGACCCCAGTGTGTGATGCTCCCCTCCCTGTGTCCATGTGTTCTCATTGTTCATCAACGGCCTATGAGTGAGAGCATGCGGGTTTGATTTTCTGTTCTTGTGTCAGTTTGCTGAAAATTATGGTTTCCAGATTCATCCATGTCCCTACAAAGGACACAAACTCATCATTTCTTATGGCTGCATAGTATTCCATGGTGTATATATGCCACATTTTCCTTGTCAAGTCTGTTGTTGATGGGCATTTGGGTTGGTTGAAAATATAATTTAAAAAAAAAACAATTCTAAAATACAAAAGAATGAAAGCATAAGATGCTCACTGCCATCAAGATAATTTCAGGTTTTTTTTCGTATTTATGGTGGTTCTTATTCTGACCTCATTTTTGTGTTGTTGAAAAGGCTCTTTCCAGCATTGTCTCCCTCAATAAATCTGATGTCTAGCATTTACCTGTCCCAAATAGTCGTTTACTTTCCTATTTGAAACATGAAACATTGGCTGGGTGTCATGGCTCATGTTTGTAATCCCAGCACTTTCAGAGGTCGAAGCAGGCAAATCATTTGAGGTCAGGAGTTCAAGACCAGCCTGGCCAACATGGTGAAACCCTGTCTCTACTAAAATATGAAAATCAGCCAAGCATGGTGGTGTGTGCCTGTAGTCCCATCTACTCGGGAGGCTGAGACAGTAAAATCGCTTGAACCTGAAAGGCGGAAGTTGCAGTGAGCAAAGTTTGTGCCATTGCACTCCAGCCTGGGCAACAGAGCAAGGTTCCATCTCAAAAAACAAACAAACAAAAAGAAACACTGAAACATTTAAGATTATGTTTCAGTAATATAGAGTAAAAAGTTTTCGTGGACACAATCTCTCTTTCCATACAGAATACAACATTAAACAATCAATACCTTCTGCTGTGTATGCGAGTATGTTCATTATTCAGTTGAGTTCTCGGTATTGGCAAGTTACAAAACTGAGCTGAAATTTTAAGTGAAAATCATGTGATCATGTTTTATGTGTCTGAAGGTGTGCAGGATGAAGAAAGCTCTGTGTTTCTGTTCTCTTTGTTTTTCAATGGACATCAAGATATTTCTGGGCTGTCTACAGTAGAGCCATGTATAGTAGCTATGGGATTTCTTAATTTAGCCTTTAGATCTCCACTGATCTCTGTTCGCTGGATGACAGACGGTCATTTGTCAGAAATATTGTGGTGTACACTGTGTCTTTGCAATCCCCACAAACAATTTCAGTTACCAAGAGAAAACGCTCTGAAAATAGATTCCCAAATCCAACTGATCATCTGCTTGTCTCCTTTTAAGTTTTTCAGAGGAAACTGTCAGAAGACAGTTTTTTTAGACTTAATCTGCCCTCTTAAATAAAAGAGGATTTTTTTTTTCTATAGTGCTGTCAAAATAAAAAGGTTTTGCTAAAGGAGGAGTGAAGAGTGTTTAGTTGGTAAGCCTGACCAATGTTTTCTCCCACGACATTCCTAGATTTCTTGAAGAAAATGCACCCTTGGTTTTATGTGGCATCACGCACCATCTGTTCCTGGACACTTCTACATGCAAAATTGTACATGATTTGGAGTAAACCACCTCTAGTTTTATCATCAGTGTTAATTGTAAATAAATTATCTGTAATCATAAATAAATGTTAGTGATTTATTTATGACATGATTTATCACCTAAACATGAATATTCAGAGAAAGTGAAACTATAGTGGGTAAAGCTTATGAAAAGTACTCTATTACTACCATATCTGCATGGAAATTTTTGTATTCTAGGAGTAATTGTCTCAGCTACAGATGGAAAAGCTAGGTTTCAAAGTAGATTTAAAATGGTGATATGTAGGATTACATACTATTGGTTATTTTAATTAACATTTTCAGATAAAAGCTGTTGAAATCATTTACCAGTTTATACAAATTAAATCATTTGGAAGGTAAATTTCTAAAATTGTGAAGTTTTCTCTGTCAGATAAAAATGTATCGAGGTAAAAGTGATCTTTTCATCCAGATGACTACCTTGACTTCATATTTACCTTTGAAAGAAAACTTCATTATGGTTGTAAACAAGTAAAATTACATATTTGCTCGCAAAGGAGAGATATTTCATTAAAGAAAAATAATTATTTCTGGAATTGGGCAGTTCATTATTTACATTTGTGGTATAGAATTAGTTTAGGGCAACTAAGAAATAAGAATGAAAAATATAGCAGTAAAATAATTACTGGGAACAAAGCGGAAAGATTATAAAAAGATTAGGTATAGAGACTAAAGGAAGAGTGGATGTTTTGAAAAGTAAGTTCCCTTTTTTCTGTCAGTGACCAAAGTTTTTTAAATCCAGAACTATCTGGAAATTTTATGTGTTCTAATATTTTCTAAAGCTTCATGCATCTTCCTGAAGCAACTATCTTAGAAGTTAGCTGCACAAAGACAATAGAACAAGTTGTGTTTCATTAACCTCTTTCAGGCTGGGCACCGGTGGCTCATGCCTGTAATCCTAGCAATTTTGGAGGCTGATGGGGACGGATCACGAGTTCACAGGGGCAGATCATGGATCATGAGGTCAGAAGTTCAAGACCAGCCTGACCAACACAGTGAAACCCCATCTCTACTGAAAATACAAAAATTAGCCAGGAGGGGTGGCATGCACCTGTAGTCCCAACAACTCGGGAGGCTGAGGCAGGAAAATTACTTGAACCTGGGAGACAGAAGTTGCAATGAGCCGAGATCGCACCACTGCACTCCAGCCTGGGTGACAGAGCAAGACTCCATCTCAAAAAAAAAAAAAAACAAAAAAAGGAAACATACAGGAAAAACAGCTTACAGATAAAAATTCCTATTTTAAAAAACATATGAAAACAGGTCACATGTGATTTAAAACACAAGCTTGCTACTCACTCCCACTATCCTCTCTGAAGGATGACCCATCCTCTTTTTCCCTCGCTGTGGGTCCCAGATTCTCATTTCAGTAGCCAGCATGTGTGTGCCCTGTAGCCCATGAACTTTGGAAGAAATTCCAATTTGAGGTGTGGCCACACTGGTGAGCTTAATTGGTATATTTTGTTTGCTTGATCAGAGCCATTGATTCAGGGATAGACCTGACCCAGGCAATGAAACAGACTTGTGTCTCAGAAGCACGTTCAAACGTACTTCTCACCCACCAGGCTTAACTGAGAGAGCAGACAGCTCCTTCTGTCGCTGTGGCCATCCTCCTTCCACAAGAGTGACTATGCTACAGTGAAGCCAAATGCTAGCACTGTGCATCCAATACAATAATCATTGCCACATGTGGCTATTGAACACTTATTGAGATGTGAGTAGTCCAAAGTGAGATATGCTATAAGAGAGATATACCAGATTTGAGGATTTAGCATGAAAAAATGTATCTCATAAATAATTTTTATATTGATTACATGTGGAACTGATAATATTTTAGATACATTGGGTTAAAAGATATTATCAAAATTAATTCCACCTCTTCCTTTTCACATTTTTAACATAGCTACTAGTAATTTTAACATTACTCTTGTGTTTTATACACTACGTGAATTGGACAGCATTGCTCCAGAATGATCCAGATGCTGATGGCATTCTTAAGTGGCCAGATCAACCCATCGTGAATTCTACATGATCTCTGGATTTTCCAGAGACAATTCAATATATTTCCTTATTTTTAAAAATCAGTTTGGATTTATATTCTTATTTATAATAAAAAGCATCCAAATCAACACTCTGGTTTCGTATTTAAGCACTTGATTTCTCTGTAATTTGAAAAATATGAGGGCTATCCTCAGTTTTTCTTTAAAATTCTTATAATTTTCAATGAATATCATTTGCTTTTTCAAAAAGCATAAAAGTTTAGTGCATTTGTGTTTCTAAATTTATGTTTAAAATATCAAACATTCAGCAAGTGATATTTAAAAATTTTCTGCCCTTGACTGGGCATGTTGACTCATGACTGTAATCCCAGCACTTTGGGATGCAGAGGTGAGTTAATCACTTCAGCCCAGGAGTTTCAAACCAACCTGAGTAACATGGCAAAACCCCATCTCTACGAAAAAATACAAAAAATTAGCCAAGTGTGGCAGCATGCACCTGTAGTCTCAGCTACTCAGGAAGCTGAGTGGTGGAAGGATCACTTAAGCCCAGGTGGAGGCCGCAGTGAACTGTCATTATGCCACTGCACTCCAGCCTGGACAACAGAGCAAGATTCTGTCTCAAAAAAATAAAACAAAATAATAAAAATGTTCTACCCTTTTGTTAATATTATTGCCATCATAACAGATTACAAGTTAATTTTTGATATAAAAATGATAAATATATGTGAGCATAAGAATATTTATATTCCAAAGTAAGAATCCCTTCGGAATATAAATAATATTTATATACCAAAGTAATAATTCTTAGCCATGAAATATGGGCTTATCTTTAATTACATTGTTAGCTTTGCCCTAGACAAAACATCATGGCTTTGTCTGGAGTTTTTTATGTTTAAATAATTCGCATAACATTACAGTATCAAAAGAGCACACCATATTTTATCAATTTAATATAAAATGTGATGCACTTATAGTTTATTATGCAAATAAAATTGTGATTAATTTCTCTAAAAATAGCATAAGATTAAGTGAAAATGGTTATCCATCATCACTTTATGTTGGACTACATTTTCTTCCATCAAAAATATTCATTAATTTAGGTCATAAGATATTCCTAAGCCCTTATCAAATATGGCAATGTACTTATTCCATAGGGAGAAAAAAATCTATTTCCACAAGATAGATGATTCTTGTTTTCATATAAGATTTTCACACACTGTTTTTGAAAAGTTAATGAGAGATTCATCAGATTTTCCATTTTCTTGGTCATGGATCATTAACCTTAAAGAAATGCAGGTAAAATTGACTTCACTATTTTTTTTAATAATTATAAATCTCAAAGTCATAGAGACTGTTTGTCACCCATGCTGTGGCTTAAAATGCAATTCAAAACCTGATTCCATAAACACTCAGGCAACACTTTAAACTGAGAAGCATAATCTCATATTACATGCTATAATTAAAGTACACTCAGTGTCCTTTTGACGGGATGGCAAATGATGGTCTGTGGTGACTTGCTTTCCAATTATTGCTGTCATCTAGGACACATAACTCAGCAAATGCTTCCATTTCTCAGAAATTTTAAGTGTGTAATGACAGCCCAACCTCAGCAATGTTCTGTTGATACAGTAAAGAAGGTAAGATTGTCTGTTTGGAGCTGAACAGTAAAAGGATTATTTGGATGATGTCTTACTGAGTATCTTATTCATCAAATCTAGAATTTAATTCTAAAATGTAGGTTTGTAATTATGCATTTGGTTCAGCAAAAACATTTCTTATATACTAGGTCTTGAAATTCTGTTGGTTCTGTTTTGCCCAGCTGTCTATAATTATCCATGCAGACTGTATAACTATGGTGGTCTCTGTCTCAATTTTAATAAAAACCTGCAACCCTTGTTCTGCAGCCAAGGCCACTGTGGTTTAACCACAAAAAGGGACATTCAAGTGAAAAATATGGAAGAGCATCAAGACATTCAATCAAGACAGATTATTCCCCTAAAGTGTACAAGCTATTGGGAATCTTATTTTTTTTTTTTTTTTTTAGATGGAGTCTCCGTCTTGTTGCCCAGGTTGGAGTGCAATGGCGCAATCTCCATTCACCGCAACCTGCACCTCCCGGGTTCAAGTGATTTTCCTGCCTCAGCCTCCCGAGTAGTTGAGATTACAGGCGCCCGCCACCACCTGGCTAAATGTTTTTTGTTTTGTTTTTTAGTAGAGACGGAGTTTCACTTTGTTGGTCAGGCTAGTCTCGAACTCCTGACCTCAGGCAATCCATCTGCCTCAGCCTCCCAAAGTGCTGGGATTACAGGCGTGAGTCACCGCGCCCGGCCAGGAATCTTTTAAGAATAGATTTGCCGGCCGGGCGCGGTGGCTCACGCCTGTAATCCCAGCACTTTGGGAGGCCAAGGCGGGTGGATCACGAGGTCAAGAGATCGAGACCATCCTGGTCAACATGGTGAAACCCCGTCTCTACTAAAAATACAAAAAATTAGCTGGGCATGGTGGCACGTGCCTGTAGTCCCGGCTACTCGGGAGGCTGAGGCAGGAGAATTGCCTGAACCCAGGAGGCAGAGGTTGCGGTGAACCGAGATCGCGCCATTGCACTCCAGCCTGGGTAACAAGAGCGAAACTCCGTCTCAAAAAAAAAAAAAGAATAGATTTGCCATTAGTGCATGGGTATACAGATCAAGCAACCTCAAGAATTCTTGTTGTTCAGTTGCCAGATTTGAAACTCAGTCACTGCCTTTTAGCTCAATGCACTTTGTTGCCATATTTCTGATGTTTCTTTCCTCATATCTGACATTACATTATCCGTTACATTATTCATTTCTCAGTTGCTTCCTTTCTTATGATTTATGCTTAAAGTTACCACAATACCTGGTGGAAAGTCTTGGTATATAGTTATTTAATATGAATGCTAATCAAATATAATTAAAATGTTCTTCTAGCTCTCTTTGTGTAGAAAGGTAATGCTATCTCAGAGTTAGACCTTCAAATTAAGTCATATGTACTCAGCTAGCCTTAATGCCAACTGAAATATCTTCATGATGGGGTGGATCCAAGATGGCCATTTAGGAACAGCCCAGGATTGCAGCTCCCAGTGAAAGCGCAGAGGGTGAGTGGACGCCGCATTTTTATTGCCCACAGACTAGGCAATTCCCAGGCAGAGGAGCTGCACAGGTCACCAGCGTGGCTGTTTCAGCCAGCGCGGCTGTGCCGGCCAGCGCTGCTGCTTTGCCCTGCGTGGCTGCTTTGGCGGCGCTCCGGAGCAGCAGTTCTCTGTACAAAATACACCGGTCGGGGTGCCCTTTTCACTAGCGATTGGAGCCACGGGAATTCGACCATTCATCTGTTTAAAAAGGGGACTGAGCAGGGAACCAGGACAGTAGATTCCAGGGCAAAAGAAGCCCCACAAATCTCAGTGCCGCTGTTTAAGCCAACGCAGTGAGTCGCCGCCCGGCCAGCGCCTCTTCAACAGGCAACGGCAATACCAACTTAAAAAAAAAAAAAAAAGGCTCTGAGGCAGGGAGCCAAGTGATCAGGGTCGGCTGGTCCCACCCCACAAAAGAACAGCAATCAGAAACTCTCTGGATTGAGAGTTTCATAGCAACCACAGCTGAACCCGGGACAGTCCAGCTTTGTGGGGGAGGGGCGTCCGCCATTACCGAGGCAGCCCGCCACTACCGAGGTAGTCAGCCAATGCTGAGGCAGCCCGCCGTTGCCAAGGCAACCGCCATTGCTGAGGCAGCCCACCATTGCCAAGGCAAACCGCTACTACAGAGAGGCTCCGCCTAACAGAGGCAGGCCACAATTGCCGAGGCAGTTCTAACTACACCTATATAAACAGGACTGAAGGGAAGTTCACTCAATAGCTGGGCGGAGCCCACAGCAGCTCAGCAAAGCCTCTACAGGCAGACAGTGACTAGGCTGCCTCCTTGCTGGGCAGGGCAGATCTGAAGGAAAAAAAAAAGAAGGCAGCAACACAACAGAAACTCATAAAGACCTAAATCCCTGGGACAGAGCACCTGGGAACAAAATGCGGTTTATGAGTTCTGCTGCAGAAGACCTAAACGTACCCAACCATCAGCTCTGAATGAACAACGGAGCTCACAGCTCAGCATTTGAGCTCCTATAAAGAAGAGACCGTCTCCTCAAGCAGCTCCCTGACCCCTGTATATCCAAAGAGCCACCTCATAAAGGAGAGATCAGATTGACACTTGGCGGGTATCCTTCTGGGACAAAGTTAGCAGAAGAAGAAAACTGGTAACAACTCTTACTGTTCAGCAGCTGCTGCAGGTGATCCCCAGGCAAGCACACCCTGGAGTGGACCTCAGCAGACCTACAGCAGAGGGGACAGACTGTCAGAAGGAAAACCAAGAAACAGAAATAACCTCATCATCAACAAACAGAACGTCAATCTGAAAGATTTGAGACCCAATCTGAAAGCCAGCAACTACAAAGACGACAGGTGGATGAATCCATAAAGATGGGAAGAAACCAGCGCAAAAAGGATGAAAACACCCGAA
>NW_016107364.1:1615080-1617236 GCF_001604975.1 Cebus imitator
AATAGTAATGTCAAATTGATCCCATCACCAAGTGATGGGGAAATTTTGAGTGGTGAGATCAATTAATTTTCCTCAGAACTTAAACACAAGAGACTCTTGCATAATGAACTATTATTTCCTACCAGTACCAAGTGTACATTTTCTGGCTTTGACATATAATGTATAGTTTCAAAAATACCCAGAAGTTAGTGCATTAGCACAATGTTTGCAACAGTTGCAAGTGGCACCTAAGGAATACGGCACTATGAACAGTGAAACATTGAGACATGCCCAATAATTAAATACAGTAAACTTGATACTTTGCAGACATTTTGCCATGTAAAATTCATACATATGGGTAAATTATGTTGAACCATGTGATTCCTAGTTTTATAGGTCAAAAGTGATTAAGTACCAGCAATTTCAGATTGTTTGACCCAATTTGAAAATACACAGATCCTAAGTATACAACTTGATGGCAGAACTCTGTGGCTCATGCCTGTAATCCCAGCACTTTGGGTGGCCAAGGTGAGCAGATCACTTGAGGTCAGGAGTTTGAGACCAACCTGGCCAGTGGTGAAACCCCGGCTCTATCAAAAATACAAAAATTAGCCGGGCATGGTGGTGCATGCCTATAAACCCAGCTAGTCAAGAGACTGAGGCAGGAGAATTGCTTGAACCCAGGAAGCAAAAGTTGCAGTGAGCCAAAATTGTGCCACTGCACTCCAGCCTGTGCAACAGAGAGACTTGGTTTCAAAAAAAAAAAAAAAAAAAAAAAAACTTGATGAATTTTCTCAAACTGAAAATATCTGTGTAACTAGCATCAAGATCCGAGGCACTTTTTTTGGTTATAATTATGTGTCTTTGTCAAAGTAGGACAATATAACATATTTTCTTTTACACTGTGTTAGCTTTATTTGTAACATAAGTATTCAGATAGGTGACATGTGGACCTCCATTCAAATTCTTGCCTTGGGTCCACCTCTCTGACAGTGGAAGAGAAAATGGACTCAATACATTGTAAGGAAGAATCATGAAAGTCATTTTATTTGTTTTTCTTCTATTAAGGGTCACATCTGTACTTTGTCTAGCAGTCAACTCTGAAGTGCCTAAAAGATTATTAAATAACCAAGGGTGATCTGGGTCTTTTCTGGATTAAACTGGGTGCCCTAAAGATCTCCCTGCAAAGCAGGATACACACCTGACAAGGTACCAGAACTGGCTCATTACTAGTTGTGTGTGTTAGTGTCATTAGGAATCTAGAAATCTCCCAGCTCTTCTTCTCACTCACTTAAACAATCGTGAGGCATGAGTAATTGCAGCCACAATTTGTAAGCATAAATGGGCTCTTAATAATGAGAAGAAATTAGGGGGATCCATTCCATTTTCATTGTGTAGAATGGAAGTTTTCAACTATATGTAACAAATAAAAATTAAGGAGTAGGTGGAGATTCCAACATTAAGGTAATGTTAAGCATATGATCTATTTAAACTTGCTACTTAACTAACAGAGAGTAAAGCTATCCAAGGCCGCCTAACTGATCATTTGGAAGACTGGCAAAAGTGTTCAGCACAAAACAATATGCATTCATGTAATCAGAATGTGTAAATTGTAATCATAATGCCTCTTAAACGTACCCATGTCAGTAACAGAATCGCTACCAGGTAATGAAGACAGACTACTTGGTGAGAAATAGCTATCTCATTTACTTTTTATTATGTCCCAGTCTGTAAATTAGGAGCATAAAAAATTGGTCCAGCTGCCCTGTGTTTTCACTTTCAGTAAGGCTATCTTATGAAATAACTGAAATATTTTCCCATGAATAACCAAAGAACAGAAACAATGCAACACGTTATAATACAATAGAGTATATGACTTCAACTCGTTTTAACAAAGATGGTGTTCCCAATAAACAGTTCCTTAAAACAGAAAATTAGTGGCAAGCCTGGCCAACATGGTGAAACCCTGTCTCTACTAAAAATACAAAAAATTAGCTGGGCATGGTCGCAGGTACCTGTAGTCCCAGCTACTCGGGAGGCTGAGGCAGGAGAATCGCTTGAACCTGGAAGGCAGAGATTGCAGTGAGCCAAGACTGCACCATTGCTCTCCAACCCTGGGAGACTCCATCTCAAAAAAAAAGAAAAAAAAAAAGATGAATGATGTTTTGTTATTACTT
>NW_016107364.1:1617325-1653785 GCF_001604975.1 Cebus imitator
TTTTGAGACAGAGTCTTGCTCTGCCACCCAGACTGGAGTGCAGTGTGACAATCTCGGCTCACCACAACCTCCACTTCCTGGGTTCAAGCGATTCTCCTGCCTTGGCCTCCCAAGTAGTTGGGATTACAGGAGTATGCCACCACTCCCAGCTAATTTTTGGTATTTTTAGTAGAGATGGGATTTCGCCCTGTTGGCCAGGCTAGTCTCGAACGCCTGACTTCAAACAGCCCACCCACCTCGGCCTCCCAAAGTGCTGGGATTACAGGCATGAGCCACTCACTGCGCCTGGCCAAAATTCTTTCAAATATTAATAACCAAGACCATATATTTGAGTTACAAACATAACCATGATTCAAAGTGACAATTGTGAAAAATAATAGTAGTACAATTTTTCTCACCCTAATTCTGAATTTTTTCTTGCACAGTGATTAATACTTATTCATAGGTTTTATAGAAATTATTAAATATCTGTTAAATAGTATATGGTATATATGCATATAAAATCTGTCTTTACAAGTAAATTAAGTACTTCTTATAGGACCTTTTGCTCTTATTTCATTCTAGTTTGTTTTTTCCCAAACTGAAAATTAATGATTGCATTATATAGGTAAATCTCCCTAAATGTTCCCAACTCAGCTACAAAGTGCATGACCCATTATATTGAGGCAGGTGTGTGTGTGCGTGTGTGTTTGTGCATGGTATGTGTGTAATTAAAAGAAATTCACCAAATAAAACTAAAATTATTATCTTTGTAACTTACAATAACACAAGGAACTGCTGTCCACTGTACCCCTTTTTATATTGGGGTGGTAAGCAACTGAGCACCTGTGTACATGTTGCCAAAGATGACACATAGAAGAAACTTCTTACATTCTTGGCAGTATTTCTTTGGCCAAAATTTGTATAAATGTATTAATTACATCAAACAGATTAAATATATGAAACCTAGTTTTTTCCACACCTGTCCCTGGCTAACCACTAAGATATCAGCTGGAACTATTTGAATATCATCATCAGAATAAATTTTTAACACTTTTTCTTCTTTACTTATTACCTAGAAAGTGTCCTGCCACTAAGTCCCCTACACAATAGTAAGCACATTATGGGAGGCTGCAGTGTGAGTCTGTGGTGATATTCCACTATTTCTGAAACACAAAGACACTTTTCATCCCCTATGACTTCACATGTGTATTATTAAAAAGGCATTGTTGACTTCCCTTTGTTGCTACAGTGGAGTAACAAGATCGAGGTCCTCAGAGCTGAACAAGAAATACAGACTAACCCCTAAGTCCTCTATTATCCGTGACCAGAGATTTTTCCAAAGGAGATGTGTCTTAATCCATCAAAAGGAGCACCAGGCACCTATGTAATTTTACAAATTGCTGTGTTTCATCACATATTCTCACTCATAAGTGGGAGTTGAACAATGAGAACACATGGACACAGGGAGGGGAACATCACACACCAGGGCCTATCAGGGGGTGAGGGGCAAGGGGAGGGAGAGCATTACGAGAAACACCTAATGCATGTGGGGCTTAAAACCTATGATGGAGTTGTTAGGTGTAGCAAACCACCATGGCACATGTATACCTATGTAGCAAACCTGCATGTTCTGCACATGTATTTCAGAACTTAAAGTATAATTAAAAAAAAAAATAATTGCCGTATTTCTGAGAACCACTAAATTATAAAGTCTAGAAAGTGTTTATAATTAATTATGCAATCTAATAAAGCATACTCTATGTAAGAATTTTTATATTCTTCAAATACTACATGAACAATATTAAGATCTTGTTTTATATGTAGTAATATGTGCAGTAATGCAGGGTTGCATTGCTATTGGGCTTTTTTTCTTTTTAGAAATTTTATTTTACTTTTGTAGGTACAGAGGTATATATATTTATGGGATGCATGAGATATTTTGATATGGGCGTATAATGTGTAACAATCGCATCAGGGTAAATGGGGTATATGTCACCTGAAATATTTATCTTTTCTTTGGGTTACAAACAATCCAAATATACTCTTCTAGTTATTTTTGAATGTGCAAGAAATTTTTGTTGGCTGTAGCCATCCTGTTGTGCTGTCAAATACTAGGTCTTATTCCATGTAACTGTATTTCTGTACCCATTAACCATCCCACCCCACCCACTCTTCCCAGCCTTTGGTAACCACCATACTACCCTATCTCCATGACATCAATTGTTTTAATTTTTAGCTCCCACAACTAAGTGAGAACATGCAAAGGTTTTCTGTGCCTAGCTTATTTCAGTTTAAATAATGGCCTCAAGTTGTATCCATGTTGTTACCAATGACAGGATCTCATTCTTTTTTTATGGTTGAATTTGTCTTTATCCATTTGCCTGTTAATGGATACTTAGGTTGTTTCTAAATATGGGTTATTTTCAGTAGTGCTACAATAAACATGGAAGTTCAGCTGTCTCTTCAGTACACGGATTTCTTTTCTTTTGGGAATGTATCTAGTGGTGAGATTGCTGGATCATGTAACAGCTCTACTTTTGATTCTTTGAGAAACCTCCAAACTGTTCTCCGTAGTGGTTGCACTAATTTATATTCCCGCCGACAGTGTGTGAGGATTCCCTTCTCAAAACATCCTCAGCAGCATTTGTTATTGCCTGTCTTTTGAACAAAAGCCATTTTAACTGGGGTGAGATGATACCTCAATGTAGTTTTAATTTGCATTTCTCTGATGATCGGTGATGCTGAGCACCTTTTCATGTACCTGTTTGTCATTTGTATGTCTTCTTTTGAGAAATGTCTATCCAGATTACCAGATTATTTCCTATAGAGTTCTTTGAGCTCCTTATATATTCTAGTTATTATCCCTTATTCGATGGGCAGTTTGCAGATATCTTCTCTTTCAGTTTTTAAAAACATGTGATTAAGGATATAAGACTATTTCTATAGAGCTAAAATATGTTTATATTTTGTTATGAAACAGTGTGTGGGAATATCTTACAAAACGTAATAGCAATATACTGAAAGATAGCATAACCCAGTTGCCAGAGAAAGTATAAATAAAGATCTTGGAACAACATTGTTTAATGTGAGAACAAGGTTCCAGTTCTCTGACGCCTGTATTCATTTAGCAAATGTTTACTAAGCACCAACTGTGTGCTAGGCAAAGGGCCAGGGTTTCTTTATAACAAAGTTCGTTCATTATATACACTGATTCATTTAACAATAGCCCATTTGGGAATTTTCTCCATTTGGCAGGCAGGATAAATGGAATGCCTTGCAGCACTCAAAGTAAAGGTCTTTAAGGAGAAGTTTTATCTGCTTTTAACCACCTCCTAACAAGTGGGAAAGAAGAGAGAAACAACTCTATGTGTCTGTTCAGGTTTATTTTTCCTCTGAGTAATCGAACTGTGGAAAGCAGCCTTTGACCATGTAGAGAAAAAGCCAGCCACTGAACTGTGAACCGCACTCATCCTGTAACAGAGGGCCCGGGGCACTTTCTAGAAGAATGAGTTTTCTGCCTGAGTGTTTCTTTCAGAGAAGAGAGAAATGAAATGTCACAGCAATTATCTGGGCAGCGGCAGTGTAGGGAAAGCTGGCTGTGGCCAGAGTCCCAATTACTAGATTAGGCAGAGATGGATCCCAGCAACTCAAGTCGCTTCAAGGTGAGCTCAGTAACAGCATGATGAAAAGGATGAAAATTCCAAAGGAAGGTCCTGGAAACTCTCAAACGAGCCTGGCTTGCTTTTGTAAGAATGCTTTGGGATCCACATTTACAAACAATTTCTCTAATCCCCAGTTCTGCCATTCCACATGAGAAAGTGTTGCTGAGGATCTGTCTGCAATGATAATAGCAGAGTGCCCTCCTTGCCCAGTCCTTCCAATCTAATTAATTTCTTACTAACATACATAAGCCTAATACATGCTGGCCACAAAAAAGCAATTTCTATTCGCTTTCACCTGTTTGCCAACCTTCTAAGAACATAAGCCTGTACCATCTTTGATTGTACTTTGTCAGTCTGAGAGTTCTGATAGGTATTAACACATCTATCCTTAAAAATAGAGTGAGCTGTGCACAAAACATAGCACACAACAGTTTCACAAAGACAAGTCTTCCTCTTGGAAAAAGTTTATGGAAAGATTAAAGTCACTGGCAATTCCCTATCATGAATGAATTTAGAAAGTGTACCTCAAATTAGCATGTGTACACATACAAGACAAAGTGCACATGTCCAGAAAAGAGGCGCAGTTGGAATCCCCATGCTGGGACATTAGCTGCAGGAATCTCTACATCATTGGCTTGTAATTCTTATATGCTCATTTCTTGAGCAACCTAGAATATTGAACTTATTTGATGTTACATAACTCCTCCTAAGGCAGCTGTCTTGAACAAAGGGTACAGTTTGGATTAAATAAATCCCGAGTCTGACTGAATGTTCTTCTTTGGTTAAGACTCTTGAAAAGAGCTTGTATTTGATTACCTGACTTAGCTGGGCTATGGTGATTACTCTTTCTGGAAATTGCATCTGTCAATCTAGTAATTTCTTAGAAATTGCTCGATTATTTCCAATTACCAACTTACCTCCTGATAGACAAAATTGCCCGTATTTATCAGGAAATATTTAGAAACCAGTACTTTACACCTGCACAAAACCTACTCCAAATGATAGGGCTTCTCACCCACTGAAAGGAAGAATACAAATGATTTTAAAACTAATTATGTGTTGGAATTGCTCAGATATAACTTTCCTAAGATTCTTTGAGAAGAATTATATCTTTTACATGGGAATGAAATGCCAGCATCACTGGAGTCAGATAATTTTACCCACTGAAAATGCATATTAAATGTGATAAATATAAAGTTGTAAAGTTGTTAGATTGTTGCCTCAGGAAGTTAACATCTTGAGATGATATTAACCTTTACAAAATACTCTCATACATTAAGGCAGAATATAAACAAAGCAGAGACAGTAATCCTCTATTTTGCTAGCACTAGGAAAAATAAGAGCTCAATTTTTAGTCTACTAATTTTTAAAATAAAATGCAGAATAAATTTGACATAAGTAAGAATTACTGCAAATCAGATGTCTCCTACTTATTTTATTAAGATTTTATCACTGTTTTCCCAATGAAATGTAATTTTTCCTCTTTTGAATTGCCATAGCATTTTTTTTCATCTCTTCTTATTTGGCACTTACTGTTTTCTATTTGGTATTACAAATAACATTGCATAGAGCTTATTCCTCCTAATTCTTAGGTTGGAGTATATTCTTACTTCTTCATAGTGCCTATTACTAAGCCTTATATTGTATTCATTTCGTATTACTCATTCTTTCATCAAATGTTAATTAAGGCAGGCAATAGTGCACTAAAAAAAAGTGATTGGTGGCTCTATGTAATTTTCTATAAATAGCAGTTGTTAATATCAGAGAAAAGCAGTGAAAACCAGACTGTATGTCTCAGGTGAAAGAACCCATAAATATCTATAGCCTTGACAAAGATTCAAAGCCACATCTAATTGACACTCCGTATCTGCTACTGATTTTCAGGGAATAGAGAGGAGAATGGAATATAGGCAGCAAAAGTGTGCACCAGCAAATGTAGTCTGTGGACAAGTCCACAGGCCAGTCAGTCTGGGATCTTTGACAGATAAATTGCAAGGAAAATAAAGGGATGAAGAGGAAGCCTGTAGATTAAAAAAAAAAACATACAAGACATATAAATGGGTCTAGGGATACACACTTAGGTGGTAAAACAATGGAGAATTGCAAGGAAGTAATTACCATATAGGTCAAGACAATAGTTATTTTAGTAGGAAGAAGTCTGTGATAAGGATGGGCCTACTGAAGGGCTTCTGGGTAGGAAGGCAAAGTTTCATGACTTATGGTGAATGATGGTTATACTGGCTAAAGGATTTAAGAGTTACAAACGCTTAAGATAACTCATTAAGGTATACTTTTTAAGTGGTTTTCTGTATCTGTGTCTTATTTTAAATAAAATTGTTAAACTGCTGTATGTATAATACTAAATTATACATACAGCAGTTTAACAATTTTATTGTATGTATAATACTAAATTATACATACAGCAGTTTATCTACTGCTGTTAAAAAGAATTTAAATTTTAATCAGCTGTGTTGATTATATAGCATTTGTGCATTAGATCATGTTTTCAAATCTGTGTGAAAGTTTAGCTCATCTGAAATTCCAGAAGTCAATCTTACCAGGTTTTAGGAAAAATCAAAAAGGTATTTGTTTTCTGTTTTGTATTATTTTGTAATCTCTTAAATAAACTAAATCAATTATATATGTTGTTATTTTTAAATTATTGTTATACATTTAGAAATAAATGTTCTGCATATTACTATTTGCAAGTTTTTTGGTTATAGAGACAAGCATTTTCACTTTATGATATGTTCTTTAGCTTCAAATTATTCCTATCCTTCATAGCGGAGAGGATGGTTTTGAGATGAGACGAGCTTCATTGGAATCCTCGGTCAAGTACTAGCAATGCAACTGTAGGCAGGCACATAACAACTGTATCGTCTCTGTTTCTTAATGTACAAAATAGAACTAAAAATATTTTTAGCAAGTCATTGGATTGTAATGTAAAAATAGAACTAAAAACATTTTTAGCAAGTCACTGGATAGTAAAGAGAATTTAATGTAATTATCGAAAACATGGACCCTAGTACATAGTAAACTTACATTCAGCGTTAACTGCCATCATTTTTGCTATTATTTTATTACCAAGTATTACTATTATTACTGGTATGCTGACCTATAAGCAAAAAAAAAAAAAAAGATGGAATTTTGAGCTAAAAGGAAATACTTCTTCACTTGACATTTTAAATATTTTATATAGTTTTTCTGTAATCCATTAAGATGTTTCAAAATTAGCAATTCCTCTTTTTTAAGAAGTTTATTGTCAGCAGCAATATGCTAAACACTAGCTTGGAAACATGAAATATTTGAAATTTAGGAACACCTAACCTCATTTTGTAAATGAGGTCATAATCCTAACTTGTCTTTGACCTAAAAACTAACAGAATCAACTATGAAACGCACCTATCATTCTGAAATCAGTAAAATTCTCCATTCTTGAAAAAAAGTGAAAAAAAATTAAAATGTTTCTCCATTAACTTCCGTATAAAATGAAATGTACATGTAATTATTCAGCATTGCTTGATTATCTCCAGTATTTTCCTCACAAGCATCCAAGATCATAAAATGCGCCTAGCAAGTCAGTAAACTCTAAAGAAAACTACTTCCACAGCAAGTTTTGGCTGTGGAATATAAATGTAATAGCTTTATCATGCAGAATCAATGTCTTAAGTAATCAGACTACTTCGGCTATTTGTGGAAAATACAGCATAATAAATCTGAGGTGTGGTTCTATTCTGAGAATCAATCAGTTTTAGGGTGCCCTCAATGGCCGAGCCATTTTATTACAGTTATCTCACACTTCAATGGCTTCAGTCTCAGATATCAGCTGAGCAACCTCTAAACTTAACCATACACCTTGATTCTCCAAGCCATTTGACTTTAATATAAAAGAAAATAAAAGTAATTATGATAGCTGTCTTTCAAGGGATGGGAATCGGTTCCCAGAATATACAATTTTAAGGCAACAAATTGAAATCAGCAGGAAAGAAACATTTGCAGTTCCGCTTATTTTTATGGAGTTATTTTTACTATTTTTATTTTTTCTTTATTTCACTGTGTTCTATTTAAACACACACACACACAAACACAAAAATAGGAGCCATTCAATTTGGCTTACTTTTTCTGTCACACTGAAACAGTAAATGAAATCTACAGCCACTAATGTATGGATTTACCTAATTTCAGAGAATTTTAACATTTTCCTTTAGATACTCTGCTTACCAAATGACTTCTCATTAAGTGGAATTTTAAAATTTTCCTGTATTACAATTAGTTTCTGCTCTTCCCCATTATATTTTCAAATTGCTTATAACAAAGACGCTAAATTATCCTGCATTTATTTTGTTTCTGTTTAGTTCTTCTTTTCATAAATCACTTATGCTGGAGAAATTATCCATTATGCTTCTGGAAAAGATATTTAGTGCTATTATTAAACATGATTCATCCAATGTACTTTATCTGTATACGTGTCTATTACAATTCCTTTAACACAAAAAGCTTTGTTACTTCATTTTATCAGAACTGATTATTTTGGGGGGAAATGGTTCATGTGAATATTTTGTCTTCTTCAGACTTTTTCTATTTCAGTTCTGTAGTAGTTTCCAGAAAGATAGATTGCTTTTCTTACTTATGTCAGTGACCTCCGAAAAGCATGGGGCATCTTTTTTTACAGTGGTTCATGTCACATGCCCTTATTTAACCTGGCTTCTCTGAATCAACCACTGAGCAATTTGGACACTCTGCACAGATTAGAAATGTTATCACTATCATTTTGATAAAGTTTGTTCTTCAAGAAATGTGTGACTTTTCTCTACACCACATTCTTTTCAAACAACGTGATAACATGACTTTTGAAATGTTTCTTTCATAATTTTGTTGTTATAACAAAAATACCATTGGGATTCTTCTCATTGGGAAAACTGTATTTACATCCTTGGGTTGGGAAAATCCTGTACACTACAACCTGAGAGAGATACAGAGAGCATCTAGTTTAATAGCCTTCCATCCGCCCGTGACACTGGAGTCCCAGAAGGTTAAATGTGACACGCTGCATGGAGATGAAGAGCAAGGGGCTTTTGCTTAGGACCAAATCACTGCTGTGCCTTGTATGAGCATTGTGATCTCCGGTCACATTTAACATCTCTGTGTTTCGGTACCATCATCAGTCAACTGAGAATAATTATAGTACTTATTGCATAAGAGTACAACTATTGAGTCAGTTAATACTTATTCTTCTAAATATTCACTTTTTCTCCTGTTTTCAAGGACTTAGGACAGCGCATGGAACAAAATATGGATTCAATTAGCATCAGCATGATTTTTCTTTAATTGCCTACAGCTATTGTGCCTAAGGCCGAATAATGGCCCCCAAAGAAATTCACATCCTAATCCCCAGAACTTATATCACCTGCAAAGCAAGGAGGACTTTGCAGTTTAAGACTCTTGAGATAGTGAGGCTACCCTGGACTAGCCCAGTGAGCCCTATGTGTAATCAGAGTGTCCCTGTATGAAGGAGACAGAGGGGATTTGACTGCAGAAGAGGGAGGTGATGTCACTGGAAGCAGCGGGAGGAGAGGGGATGCGATGAGGTTGATCTCCAGAAATCGCACAAGGCAAGGACACGGATTGTCCCCGGGAGGTTTGGAGGGGGTGCGACTCTGCTGATGCCTTGATTTCTATACAGCGAAACTCATTTTAGAATCTGCCCTCCATCACTCCAGAGAATAAATCTGCGTTGTTTTAAGACACCAAGTTTGTGATCATTTGTCAGAGCAGCCACATGAAGTGAATGCAGTCATCCAACCAGAGGTTGGATTTTCCAGAATTCTTGCCTCATCTGTGACTCCTTGGCTATGGAGGTATCTATTACAGTGTGGGTTAATCCACAGAAAAGACTGCACATTGGGGGTCACTTCTGTGATGGGGAATACTCTTGTTAAATAACCTTGTAATTGCTACATAGTTGGGAATTGTTTAGTTGTCAAGAAACTATCAAAGGTAAATGTTTACTCAGTTTGAGAAAGGCTACTTAAGCTTTACCTTTAGTTTTCTTCTAAATAGATACTTGCAATATTCATGTTAGTTGAAAGTTCAAGCCAGGGAGCTGGCACCACAGCAGCCTAGGTGAAGGCTGGCAGCAAAGCAGAGTCACTCTGGTGGGCAGAGCTCACTTGAGGACAGCCAGCTCAGCCCATAAGATCCCCCGGGCTAGGGCTGTGGTGATTCAGCCCCTCTTGCATCAGGTACCAGAAGACATTTGGAAGCCATTCCCTGCCCTCGTTCCCTTGCAAAGATAAGTTAGCCCTCATGTTTGTTTGATCTCAAAGAAAATAGCATTTCAGAAACTGCTGTCAGGAAATAGAACCTACTCTCTTCTGCATTATAAGAAGTACATTCTTTAAGATATTCTTTCTTCTCAAACACATTTTCACAAATGACTTCAAAGGAGAGTTATATTACCAAATAAAAATTTCAGTTACAATCCTACCATCTAATTTTGCTAGCAGTCCTCATTTAATAATTAAGAATGTTTATTGTTGCAAGTAAATAAAAAACCAACTGTTAGTGGCTTACACCAATAGGAGTCTTTCCCCCAGCCCTCCATTTAAAAAGGCCCAATCTGTTGGGGCTTCAGGTTTTTCCCTATCTCTGTTCTACTGTCCTTTGCATGTTTTCTGTCCATCTTTAAGTTTCTCAGCCAATCTTCACAACATGGCTAACATTGCTCCAGGTATCACATTTGCTTTCAAGATAAGAAGCAAGAAAAAGAAAAACTGTGTTTTTTCATTATGAGACTTATTTATGTTTTCATCAGTGAAGGAAATATGTTTAGGATTTCTGCAATAACTTTTCTTTATTTCGTGGACTGTAATTTTGACATATTGCCATCCCTGTCTACAAGGGAGCTGGGAAAGTAACTGGCAGAGAGGAAGAGAGTCACTGCTGAGCTTACTTCTCCTTAACTAAGGGAGATCCCTAACTTGCCTGAGAGAAAAGATTCTCATCAGGACTCTTATCACAAGGAGGAAAGGGGGAAATACCAGTTGTTTAGGCAGTAAACTGTGCCTCGTATGCCTTTTGGACCACATAATTTGAATATTATAAATTATGCAAGCATATCTATTTAAACAACTTATTTTAAGTTTATTTTAAAGTATATGTAGCTCTGAGTAAAACAGTGTATGGCCACCAAAGAAATTTTGGGAAAAGAAAAAAGCACCAAGGATAAAATGAAAAGTTTTATTTTAAAATTTATCTATTATCTCCCAGAGACAATATATTGGTATTTGGATATAAACATATGCCCAGCCTTTTTCTTTAGTTTGATGTTTGTTTGTTTGTTTTTCTCAATGACTCATGGCTTTAAGACTACTTTTTAATCAGCCTTTTCCTTGGACATTTTCCTTAACCATGAATGTTCTTATACACAACATTATTTATAATGGCCGTATAGTATTCTAGTCCATATGTCTGTAGCATAATTAATATAACCAATACCCATTGTCAGGCATCTAGATTGTTTCTTGATATTTTGTTTGTTTGCTTGCTTCTGCTATTAAGTACCAAAATTGTAATTAATGTAGTTGATTTTTAATAAATAGTTCTATTTTTAAATAATTTCAAGGCCACCAAATATCACAGATTATGTAAACTAGTAAAACAGCCACACAAGTGGTTTCCCAAAGTCATCTCCACCTCTACAGTCTGCTGCAATCTATCCTCTGCCTTGCCACAAGCATGATCTTAGTAAAAAATTACTGCTGTGGTCCCATTGTAATGACTCCTGTAGTTGTTGTGTTAAAGTCTAAACTGCTTTCCAGGACTTCTAAGGCCCTTTACACTGTGGGCTGTATTTTCTCTCCATCCATTTTTTCCCCACCTCTTTACATGGTTCTCCTGGGCTGCCAAGTCAGCCATGCTGATGTTTTACTTACCAAAAGTCACTGTTTTTTCTCTCAGATTAAAACCATCTTATGTGCTTTTCCTTTGCTTGGGCAGCCTAACCCAGGCTCCTTTTCCTTGCACTAGGTGAAAATAATCAGAATTGGTTTTGCAGAGTTTTGAGCAAAAGAAAGTAGGGCTTATATAAGAAACAATTTCTGTTAGCTATTGTCAATACATAGTATAAATAACATTGGCAAAGGAAGGAGGAAAAATTCAAATTTCAGCCCTTTCCTTTAAAACCATCACTTTCAGAGGCCTTTTATGATGCTCTCTAGTTCTGGGAACCTTTTCCCCCACACTATGCACTCCATGGCCCACCCATGCCGAGGGTTCTCTCATATCATCTGAACCCCAGCCTCCCATGATAAGGCACATAATGCTTCATATGAATATATGTTTGACAGTGCAATAATCTCTTTCGACTGTAGCTCACAAACTCCCTGAGAACAGAAACTTTGGCTTTTTCTCCTGGTAAAGAGTGCCTACAACAAATAAATATACATAGTTTCTGATGTACCATGGTTTAACTTGATGATTTTTCAACTTTATCATGGCAAGAAAAACACATGTATTTGTTATGCTCCTTGACTGATGATGGAGTTGCATCCCCAAACTTATCCAGAAGTTACCCCATAGTAAGTCACGCAGCATCAGTAGACATTATGGAAATAAATCTTATCTCAAATTCCTAAAAAGAATTATGTCTTTCTTAATAAAATTAAAATGCAAGTTGTTATGATTTGGATGTTTTTTACCCTCCAAATATCTTGTTGAAATGTGAGCTCCAGTGTTGGAGGCTGGTCTAGAGGGAGTTGCTTGGATCATGTGGGTGGATACTTCATGAGTGTCTTGGTGCTGTCATCACTGTAGGAGTGAGTTCTCTCTCTGAGTTCACACAAAATCTGGTTATTTGAAAGAGTCTGGCATGTCCTCTCTGTCTTGCCCTCTCTCTCTCATTATGTGATATGCTGGCTCTCCCTTGGCCTTTTGCTAAGATTAGAAGTTTCCTGAGGCCTCACCAGAAGCTGAGCAGATACTGGTGCCATGCTTATACAGCCTGCAGAAAAGTTAGCCACCTAAACCTCTTTTTCTGAAAAAAAAAAAAAAAAAAAAAAAATTATCCTAGTTTTAGGTATTCCTTGTATCAACACAAAACTGACCAACACAAAAGATGAATCAGAATATTTTTCTATAAAAATGTAAGCCAAAGAAAGTAGGAATTGATATAAGAAACTCTCTCCTTTAACTCTTATTTTTAATAACATTAAAGAAGGAAGAAATGATAATTAGTAGCTATTAAATGATATATGAAAGATAGTTTGGAAGTCTGTTAAAAATTTGGTTGGTTTTATGATGTTACATATACTATTTTGTATTGATATATCAAATGATAAAGCCTCCATTTTCACCTAATACCTTGCAGAAGCATTTTACTATATTATTAATTATCGAATGTAAAAGTAAATATGTTATTGAATTAAAATTTCTAAACATTTTCATGTAACTCTGGTAATCATAATAACAATTTTATGAAATGCTCTTTTGTTAATAATTCCTAGCAATATCACAGACATTTGATAATGGTTCCCCAATCAATACATAATAAGGCAAGAAAAAAGGAAAATCTATTTTGTACAACATTGAGAAAATTTTTCATAAATAAAATGCAAAATCACCTGCAATAAGAGGATAATATATGAAATGCAAGAGAACTGTATGAAAATGTACCAAGCAAGAAATAAGATGACTCACAAAATTACAGAATACGTTTGCTCTCAATAAATCTAATGAAAGAAATTCCAAAGGAAAGATTTAGGGTAAGAAAGATATATTTTTTAAAATAGCTATGACCCACACCGTAGATGAAGCATAGTACAGAAAAGTGGAAGGAAGAAATAGAAAGGCACTTTGGTTTAAATTATCAGAAACTCTACCTTATTTCTGTACTTCGTGAGTTTTGGTTAAATATAAACCAAAAACAATTCAGCCAAATGAAAACAGAGAAAGTTCAAACTAGAAATGGCAGGAAGAGGATTGGTTTTCCCTAAACAAAAATTTGAGGTTAATGTCTGTGTTCCCAGAAGGGAGCAATCCAAAGAGAAAAATGACCTGGGGGAGACCATGTTTATCTGTTGTTTTAGTTTGGTGAATAAAGACTTAGGTTCAGATGACTTGAGGAGTCTCATTGAAAAGTTGTTTTCACTGAGACAATGATAAAACAAGACTTTTAACTTTATAATTCATTATTCCAAAGTGGGCTATGATTTCTAAGAAGGTCAGCTGCTCAGAAAAATGAAGATATTTTGTGCTGCTGAGATATAGAAAATCTCCTTTCAATTACATTGACAAATGGTTTAATTCTTCAGTTTACTTATTTGATGACAGAGCTTTCATAATTTGTAAGAATAGAATATGTACATATATACAACTGCCATTCCTTTCAACTCTGATTTTAATTAGAAACAGATACTTTTTCAGGAGATACTACGATAAATTACACACATTATATGAACTCTTCATATTTTCTAAGTATGTACACAAGGAAATCAATGGCATGTACTAACAGAATTGTTACTTATCTGTGTTTATGGATGAACACATTAACACATTTGGGACAGTGATTTTTGTGATTATTATTTCTATCTTCAACCTATGGCCAGAATTATGCATAGAGGGTGAGATTCAGGACCAAACCAGTTCAACCTTCAACCAAACTACTTAGGCATCCTCAGAAAATCTTAAGTCAAATGTTTTCATATTAACACATATGCTCGTTCTGCAGTCTTAGATATTGACACAGAGCACCAATTGGTATTGGTGTTGTGTGTGAGTCAAATTTTCTCTGACTTTGACTTTGGTGATAAGTATCTACCAAAGGGAGTATATGCCAGGTTGGATAAATAAAGCATGAAGGAGTGTGAACAGGGAAGGGTCAGAATAAATTTCTGCTCAGAGAGTAAGGTGGAGCCCTTGTACTGTGGAAGCAAAGGCAGCAATTCCCAGCAAGCTACATTTAAATAATTTCATGGCCAAAATGGAGGCTTCTGAAAGAGAGGTTTGGAACTCACTCACTTATTGATTATTATAAGTGCTATCAATAAATTGAGAACTGCACAGCGCATAAATAGACACAGCTCCTGCATTTATGGTTTATTCTCTAACAGAGGCAAACATACTGTTGAGACAGTAAACTCACCACGAAGAAAGTATATTCATCTCAAAGGGTAAAAGTTCACGAGCAAGTGTAGGTTGGTTTTATTTCATATGTTGTGTCCTTTTATAGAGGGTGGAGTTGGAGGACAGGGTATGAAGGTGCTCTTGAAGCCCCTTGTGAGGTTTTATGAAAGAAGTGAGTAATGAGAAATAATGGCCCGAGATATATTGATAAATAATCTATGCAAAATAAAATAGATGTAATCCTTTTTAAAATATATATTTCCATATTCTGGATGTGCTAAAAGTCATAAAAAATAAAACAATTACACTGCAAATTTTACTCTAATTTTGATTGAGCCTCTTTCGACAGTGTGATGTTCTTTATTTGCTATTCCATGAAATGTTAACACTGTTAGGAGCCTTCTCATGCACATGTAGGGAAATAAACAAAATAAGCCAAACAGACCATAATATTTACAAATAGATTTCTCACAAAAAAGTCCTGATATAATACAAAACATATATATGATAATGTTTGAGAACTGTAAATTAACAAGCAACACACATTTTCTTGAGACACTGGCTGAAGGTTTATAAGCTTAACTGAAACTTCTTGGGGTATGAGTATAGAGATAAGCTGTTAAGAAAAGTAATATATATGGTGCCTATCCATTCAAACCTGCTTTTTATTTTATTATGAAGGTAAAGTCTATTATAATAATTTATCTTAATTATTAATTATGCAGTTTTTGGAGCTAAGATCATGTATGCATATGGGAAGTACATGTGTGTATTTAAATTTCTACTTAAGAAAGTATGGTTTTTGTGCTTTCTTGTTTTTTCTTCAAAATTTCTTTGACACCCTTTTGAAGTTTTAAACTGAAATTTTTATTGTACCCATTTAAATCTCTTTCTTTTCTGGGCTCATTTTTAGTCTTCTAGCCTAGTAGAGCCCCAGCCATACAGAATTATTGTTCTACTATAATTAGTGTAATAAATGATATCATTAATGCTATCCACACAGTTTAGAAAATTTGTTTTATTTATGTTTTCTTAGATGGTTTTCCTGCCTATAAATTCTTCTTGGAATGTAGCTGAACAAAATATAAAAATGCTCAAAAGCATGCTAATTCTATTTTTGGATTTGTGCTTAGGTTAAATTTTGGCACTTTCTAACTTTTAATAATGTAAAAGGTCAAACACTCAATGCAAATGTACTTTAGAGTATCTACACTAAATGCCACATTAATCTCAGTGTAATTAATGGGCTTACCCTATATGTATTAAGCAGGAAAATAGGATTATTTCCCTCAGAACTCACAAACCTAGCAGAATAATAGATAAGAAACATAAATTTTACAGCTTCTGTGCTGACTAGAAACAAACTAGATGGTCCATAAATGCATTTTGGTTTAATTTTCTTTTTTTTTTTTTTTTTGAGATGGAGTTTCGCTCTTGTTACCCAGGCTGGAGTGCAAGTACAGTATAAATCTCGTTTATCCATCACTGTAGGTCCATTATCATCAGCTTTAGTGATCAGTGTTTTACAAGGAAGGTTAGGTAATCAGAGACTCACACCACTGGAAGGTTATAATATAATATCATTATGTTATATGACAAGCTCATTGAGTAATCAGATTGCATGCAAATTGACTATTATGTCTACAATTTCTAAAATGTAAAACTATCCAATCAAGTACATCATGTATTCAAATGGAAAGCAGGATCAATATTGAATTTACATCAAGCTTTATACAGACCTTTTCAGGAGATGCTGATGGATAGAGGGGAAAACTATATCTTAGTTTTTCATTATCTAAAATATGTTATAAAAAGAAATGTAAGTGCCATTCCAGACCTCCTGAACCAGAAATTTTATGGGTAAAGCCCAAGAATCTGTGTTTTGCAAACCCTTTGGGTGATTCTGATATATGCTTAAATTCCAGGAAACGCTGTTCATTTTTTTCAGTTTTGTGACAAGAATGCAGAGGTACTGCACGGCAAAGTCAAAAGGAACCTCAGATCTCCCGATTTCCCTAAGAATATCCTACTACCATTTAAGTTACCTTGACTTTGTTATGCCTCAAGGCAAAATAAATGTTTAGTGAACATCTTCTATGTGGTATATGTGACATACAAAGTCTGCCTTCATGGAGATACATTTGCAAAGAGGAGGCAGCCAACAGACAAAAAATATGGAGACTAAGATATATTTAATAAATAAATTCATTCTCAAATATATTCAATAAATATATATACACACAAGAATATATTTAATAGAATGTAAAAGAGTGATCATGCCATAAAGACAACTAAAGCAGAGTGAAGGGAAAATTATCCACAGAGGGTGGAATCTTAGAGTTGTCAGAGGGGCCCTCTCTGTAAAGGCAATTTCATGTTTGTTGTTCCAGAGTTATATACTCTCCCCGACAGACTTTATCTTGGTTAACCCAATTTAATTGCAAGATATTTTTACCCTGCACTGTGTGTTCCAGTTGATAGGGATGTCGTGATAGTACTGCACTGTCTTTCCACCATCCAGCACCCTTTTTGTGATGATAAATTATGTCATTTTTAGCCTATTTTTGAAAAACCTTTAAGAACAAATTGCCATGCAAAACTGAGGAATGGTCACATCGCCTAGATCAGACAGTTGTCAGTGGCAATAATCAGGCTGCTGTAAGCTCTCAAGGATCTGAAGGCAGATTCTGGATGTCCCATGATGGACAGCTCCTTACCAGAACCTACCTCTCAAGAAGAAGCACAGTTGAAGGACAACACTACCTGGTTTGAATAACCAGCATGAATAATCCTGACTTAATGAGTCAAAGCATCCTACATTCTTGGTTTTGCTGTATATATTAGTTCATTTTCACACTGCTAAAAATCTTGAGATTGGGTAATTTACAAAGGAAAGAGGTTTAATTGACTCACGGTTCTGCATGGCTGGGGAGGCCTCAGGAGACTTACAATTATGGTGAAAAGTGAAGGGGAACCAAGGCACCTTCTTCACAAGATAGCAGGAAGAAAAAGTGCTGAGCAAAGTGGGAAGAGACCCTGAGATTTCGAGAACAGCATGGGAGAGAATGCCCCCATGATTCAATTATCTACACCTGGCCTTTCCCAGGTGAGGATTATAAGGATTAAAATTCAAGATGAGATTTGGGTGGGGACACAGAGCCTAACTGCATGACTGTGACACATAAAAAAAAATAAATTGCATGACACCAGGATACCATCAAGTACGTTTCACCTGATTACTAGGACACAGTAGCTTCAGCTTACAAAGATAGACGTGTCAAGACTCTACTTCATGCCTACCTGACTTCCAAACTTGCACCTGACAAAGGTACTGCTTTATTTTACAGATGAGGAAACTCAAGCCCAAGAGACATTAAATGACTTGTGAAGTTCCAAAGTTTGAGGTGTCCTTATCAACCATTGTTTTAGGTAGTAATGAAAAAGGATCATACCAAGGGAAAAATATACATGTAATTAATTGAAAGTTTTCACTGTGTGAGAGTTTCCAGGTTCAACTTATGTCCTTATTGGGATGTTGAAAATAGTATTTAATGAAAGGCTGTGAGGATGTTAGATTGTTATCCTGCAGTGCCCTGGGAGTATGTAAAAGTTGTCCCTAATGTTTCTATGCTTACTGATCCAGTGCAGTATGATTGGGGAGGCCCAAATAGAAGCATGGTTTATGCCAAAAACAAGATATAAATATATTAGGAAAAAAAGGAAACCCTGTAACCTTGATGGGCATTTTCTTTAGGTGGAAATTAAAGAATTTCTAGAGAAGATTGCATCTTTCTAAATAAGCAAGCTGGGCTTCATCTTGGGGGTTAAGTGGCGGTAGTGGGGAACCTAAGGAAAGCTTTGCCTTTAAAAGGATCTTGGTGTTTCAGAAGCAACATGAAGCAGAGCACAGAGGACTTCTAGGGCATGTTACACAAGAGCAAGTACACAAACTAGGAATTGGATAATCTGGGTTTTAGACCTCACTGGAACCTAACAATCCTAGCAAAGGCATTAACAAAATCATGCAAACTCCTCCAAGTTCAGTTTTTCCAAGTGCTAAGTAGGAACAAGTCTTACCCTCTCATTTCTCAATGATCTTTTGAGAATTAAATGAAGTAATTATGTGTTAAAATATTATGACACTTAAAAGCAAAATACATACATGTTACTACCTCAATTAAGCACGTGACCTACCACCAACAGGGTATAGTGCCAAAGGGAGGAGCCACCAGCAGAAGAAGAGGGCCAGGGGCACCAGGTGCCTGACCCAGGGAGGGCTCTGGTAGCAGAGGAGGGATGGGAAGGACACCCAGAAAGGAGATGAAAGAAAGCCCATGGCCTGGAGCATGTGACCTTAAATGAAACAGGTAGCCTAGATCAGATGTTCCGGATCAGAAATCTGCAGTGCAACAAAAATGTATGTGCACTTTTCAGGCTATGTTGGCCCTGAGTGAGGTGAGGGAGGCAAAATATGTTACTGTGTCATCTGAGGCAAAGGCCCCTTCAGGTGGACTAGATGGTCCCATCTGGAGATGATAGGAGACAGTGACAGATCATCAGGCATTAGATTCTCATAAGGAGCACACAATCTAGATGTAGATCCCTCGCATGCATAGTTTACAATAGGATTCATGCTTGTATTAGTCCATCCTCACACTGCTATAAAGAACTACTAAAACTGGGTAATTTATTAAGAAAAGAGGGTTGACTCACAGTTCCATGGGATTAATAAGAAGCATGACTGGGAGACCCCAGGAAACTTAAAATCATGGGGGAAGGTGAGGAGGAAGCAAGCATGTCTTCTCATGGTGGCTGGAGAGAGACACAGAGAGCAATGGGGAAGTGTCACACACTTTTAAACCACCAGGTCTCATGAGATCTCACTATCACAAGAACAGCAAGGGGGAAGTCAGCCCCCATGATTCAGTCACTTTCCACCAGGACCCTCCCTCAACACATGGAGATTACAGTTCAAGATGAGATTTGGGTGGGTACACAGAGCCAAACCATATCAGGTGGCATGTGACTAGCAGGGTTTGAGTGTCCAGAAAAGAAAAAAAAAGGTAAGATGGAGAGGTGGGGAGGTAATCCCGCTTCTCGGATATTTTTTTTCTGAGGTCATTGTGGTCAAATCTGACACCCATAGGAATGCAAGGGGAATGAGCTGCCTGTTCTGTTCCCTTTAATTCCTACCCCCAGAGCAATAACTTGCAGTGCAGTGAGTCAAGGCACTGCACCAAGAAAAGCAAGTCAAAGGTTAATGGGAAATGAAAGACAGCACAAGGAAGAAAGAAGGGAGGGAGGCTGGCCAGACATCTCATGTGAGATAAGATTCCCCTTAGGGAAAACTAAATAGAGATGTAGAGATACTTCAGGGGTGACATAGAAGGAAGGGAGGGCAAGGAGGGAAGATTAACTTTGCCTTTGTTCACCTTTATATTGTATTATCTCACTTGTTGGAACAAATGTGCATTCATTCTGTGTTTGGAACTCATCAGAGGAAAAACAGTAAATAAAAAGCGATAATATATGATAGAGACATGTGCTAAAATTTGCATTGTGGCAATTACTTGGGACTATGAGAAGGTTAGACACATCTGCACTGTTAATGTGATTAGGGCTGCAACTCTCTGTTTATTAAGAACGTGCTTTCATGTAAGAATAAAGCTGCAGGAATAAATAATTTAAATAAGAGCAAATAAAATGACAGGTAAGAGAAAGTCCTATAGTAAACACCTAATTCTTCATTTCAGCTATGTATTTTAAGTTGAATTGTGTGAAATTACTTATATTTTGCAGTGTGTGATCTACAAAACTATAATTTCATAGGAATCAATTTTATCTTTTTATCTATATAGACTGACAGATATAGATGGTAGATACATACATACAAACATACATGCACACGTATATAAATACAAACATATATGTGTCATTTGAGGCTTTCAATAATTGATTAAAATTGTTTGTTTTGGTCTTACATTCTGTTTCATTGATTAAGTATATTGACGTAAAGATAATCCTGCTAGTGATGAGCGTATCCACTTGCACTTTCTGTCCTACATTTTGTATCTTCTAGGATTTATGGAAAACGAGTTTCTGTGGACATGATTATGTTTTCCAAAAATAATACACTGTGACTTAAGAGGAGAAATTGGGCAGAGCCATATATAATGATAATAATGACAATTTTAGAAAAAGACCAAACATAGCAATTCATCCTCCATTTTGTGATCTTTTCAAAACATAAAATAGGTTCATGAATCCATTAGGAGGCCCTCCCCACACCCATTGCTCCTGTTTTGCGTTATTGAAGAATCAAATTCCAGACACGAAAGGCCTACGGCATTGCCAGGCCCCTTTCGAAATCTCCTGATCTACTGGACACTGAAACAACAGCAGCTGCTCCTATATTTTTGTCTGCCAATAGACTTTACCCTTTTATGTCTCTTGTGCAATATGTTCCTCTTCCAGATAATAGGAACTGTGCATAATGACAGTTGTGACCACACATCTCATTATACATAGACCACAGTCCCTATGAGCAAATTAGAGAATTAACCATACAGCCTTAAAACAGATTAGCAGTAAAGGAACTATGTTTTCAGACCAAAGTTTGGAGATTCATTACTTTGGAGGATTATACCTTCCTCCATGATAATAAACATAAATATTATGCATGGAACATTGACAGGAGGAAATAAATACTATGCTTTTTACTTAGCCTAAGCCATGAGTTAGGTATTATTATCTTCTGTTTTAATAACACAAAACCTGGAGCCTTTCAGTGACTTCTCATTAAAGGCAAACAGGATTTAAACCAGATCAGTCTACATGGGAACCCTGTACCCTAAGACTTTGACTTAGAGGTTAACTTCAGAGCTGCTGGTGTTGGAATTGTTCATGACCATTGAATGCAAGGTAAATAGGACATAGGAGGAGAAGAGAAGGTCAAAACCGTAGCAGATTTTAACAGCAAAAACTTCAACAGTGTCTTAGCAAAAACTGCAGCAATATCTACCCGTAGGAACCTGAAGAAAACCCCAAAATGAAAACATTCTGTATTTGGGGCTTTATGTGAAGAGGAAAGCAGAATTCTCACACATTTCTTTTTGCCCACGTAAGTAGTAAGAAGACACACAGCTTAAACCACCAAAGGGTGTGCAAATTAAACTGCTAAACATGTTATCTTTTGACTATTCTTGCACATTAAGCTTCAGTTCCTTGAGTATGGAACCCAATGCATCCATTTTTTTTTTCTTATTCTTTCATGAAACATTTTACACAGCTGTGGTAGCTGTTCAGTAACTGTTTATGTCTTGACCTGACTCTTCATTTGTGATCAGTACCATTGATCATTTCAGATATGTTTCAACTTTATTTAGTGAAAGAAGTCAATTTTTCTTCTTACTTAAAATAATAATAATAATAATCTTTAAGTGTATTTGACCCAAAAAGCGATATGTCCAACATTTACCAAAGTTAGTCTTTGTCTTGCTTTACTCAGGTTGTCATAATAAAATACCACAGACTGGGTGGTGTAAACAACAGAGATTTATTTTCTCGTAGTTCTGAAAGCTTGAAGTCTGAGGGCTCTCTTCCAGGCTTGCAGACAGCTGCCTTCTCATTGTGTCCTACAGGGCTATTCCTTTGTTTGTGTGCATGGAGACAGAGAACTGCTCTCTCCTCTCTATCTCTCTCTCTCTCTTTCTCTGCTTTCCTTATTCTTTCCTTTTTTTTTTTTTTTTTTTTGAGACAGAGTCTCACTCACTCTGTCACCCAGGCTGGAGTGCAGTGGTGCAATCTCGGCTCACTGCAACCTCCACCTCCAGGATTCAAGCGATTCTCCTGCCTCAGCCTTCGAGTAGCTGGTAGGTACTACAAGTGCACACTGCCACACCCAGCTAATTTTTTATTTTTAGTAGAGATGGGGTTTCACCATGTTGGCCAGGCTGGTCTCAAACTCCTGACCTCAAGTGAGCCTCCTTCCTTGGCCTCCCAAAGTGCTGGGATTACAGGCATGATTCTCTGCCTTCTTATAAAGCCATCACTTTTATAGCATTAGGACCCACCCTTGTGACCTCATTTAACCTTAATTACTTCCTAAACATCCTGTCTTCAAGTACAGTCACATTGTGAGTAAAGGCTTCAACATACACATTTTGGAAGGGATGTGATTCAGTCTGGAGCCATCCTCTAATAACGGAGTGTAGTCCAAGATGCCAGTAGTCACACACTAGATGACCAGTTCACCACCAACTGCAACATCTCAGAGAAACTGACTGGCTACCCTTAATCCAATTGTGGATTTTACGTATCGACTAAAGCAAAGATTCATTTAAACTAAGAAATCTTGCCAAAATCAAAATTCTGAGGTTTGGAGTTTTCTTAGAGAACTGAAAAACTCAGAGAGAGTCCTTGGGACTCCAAACAAAACATACACTATACACCTCCTTCCCCTACAAATACCTATGGAAGGAAGAACCCCCTTCCAGTTTAGAACCCAAGAACTTTGAGCACCTTATAAAACCACCAGACTCCTGACACTTTCCCAAGGTACGAAGCATCCTTGGCCTGTGATCAGGAGCCATTTTGGCAGTAAGGGCTCTCCCAGAATCATTCTCCTTTGCACATCCCATCCAGTGTGGTTCCTTCACATCTTAGGACATCCCAACCAGGAGGCAGTGGTGAGAGGATGTGCTCTGAGATGGCTGAGTTTGTTAGCAGTGGACACCCCTGTGCGCTGGTCAGGGTCCAGGCAGAGAAGCAGATCAACAGAAGATAAATATTAAGAGGCTTATTTCAAAGAACTGGCATATGTGACTGTGAGGTAACACTAGGCAAATCTGAACCAGGCAGGTGTAGGCTCGAGTCCCAGCTTACATCTGAAGTCCAGCAGGTGTAAGCTGGGACTCCAGGGTATGGCCTGACGTTGCTGTCCTGCTGTCACCAAGAAATCCTCAGCCTACTTTTCAGGACTTTCAACTGATAGAATCAGGCCCACCCAAATAACCTGGGATAATCTTCCTCATAATGGATTTTAATCACCTACAAAATATCTTCAGGACTACGCCGGCATGAGTATTTGGTTGAATGACTAGGGCTGTAGCCTAGTTAAGTTTACACATCCAAAGACCACCACAGCCCGTATACAGTCCTGTGACACTGCTGAGGGCTACCAGGCCCCAAGCCAAAAACTGGAGCCATGTGGAGACCAGAATGATAAAGTCCCGCTAGTTAGATCCTGAGGAACAACGAAAAGAGCCAGAGTCACAGCTCTGGGATTTGACACCACCAACAGTGGTCACACAAGCCTCACACCATCACCAGCAAAACCTGCAGGAAACTTCCCATTTAACCCTTATTGTAAGAAAAGAAGAAATTTTTAAAAATACAGTATAAACCAAAGTGTTACATGTATATAAAGGAGGGCTATTTTTGTTATTATTATTTTTGCTATCAGAGGATGTCCACCTTTCATGTAGAAGCAAAGAATATCCTCACAAATACACAAAGGTATTAGGCAGTATCATCTTCGTAAGAGTAAATTCTTTTTCTCTTGAGGTTGAATTCCATGCATTTCTTACTTTTAATCAGTATCACTGAATCTAATCCATAGCAGTATCTAATCATAAGATGTAGCCATCTATTTTAGCATGTATTTCTTTCAGGAAGAGTATGCATACAATCAAGAAAAAAATCCAGAGTAAAATATGTCATTAATGCATATTTTTAAACCCAAAGTGTTTCACTGCTCATCAAGCAAGCAAGCAGCCCCTCACAATTCTGCTATCCTGGCTGCAAGAATGTGTGACCATCTCTCCTGGGGGGACTCATGCAACCTGCCCAGGATTCATTTTCATTCCAGCATGTACAATTCTAGAGATTTAATAGGATTTCAGGCCATCTTTTTGCTAATTGTGGTAAGAACACCTAACATGAGATCTACCCTCCTCAGCAATTTTTAAGTGAACAAAACAGTGCTAAAAGCACAATGTTGTACAACAAACCTCTAGAACTTCTTCATCTTGCATAACTGAAACTTTACAGCCATTTAACAGCAACCTCCCACTTCCTCATTCCCAGAGACCTTGAAAAGCACCATTTTACTGTTTCTCTGAGTATGATGATTTTAGATACCTCATGTAAGTGGAATGATGCATTTTCCTTCTGAGTCAGGTTTATTTCACTTATTGAAATCTTCTCCAGATTCATTTATGTTGTAGCAGAGGGGTGTCCAGTAATTTGGCTTCCCTAGGCCACACTGGAAGAAGAATTGTCTTGGGCCACACATAAAACATACGAACACTAACAATAACTGATGAGCTTTTAAAAAATTACCAAAAAAATCTCATAATGTTTAAGAAAGTTTATGAATTTGTGTTGGGCCACATTCAAAGCTGTCCTGGGCTGCAGGTTAGACAAGTTTGTTGTAGCAAATGGCAAGATCTCCTCCTTTTTAAAGGCTGAATATTATTCCATTGTGTGTATATATACATATAGTGTCTGTGTGTGTATGACATTTTCTTCATTCATCTGTCAACAGACAATTAGGTTGTTTCCATATCTTAGCTACTGTGAATAATGTTTAGGTCACAATCTTACCACTAGTTAGTATCCTATACTAATATTTACACTAATACCCCAAATCATAAGTACTTTAATGAACAAAAATTATAATGCTTATATTTTCTGCTACATAAATTTTTATATATGTAAACTTACTGAATCTCTCTAAAATAGCAATTGTCCATAGAAAGCAAAGGGCAGAATCCCAAATAGTTTTTTCTAATAATACACACCAGTAGACTTCGAGAATCAAGCTGCCTCTGCATGGGATCATCTCCGTAGGTTGTATAGATTAATACTAAGAATAAAGAGTAACAGATCATTTGGCCTTAAACTTGCCATATTTCATATATCTTCCCATCCACAAATTTAAAGCAGTATTGCCATATAAATTTAAACATACAGAAGTGTATGAAAATATCATTAGAACCTACTGTTATTAAACAAATAGCTAATTCACTCAACAGTTTCTAAATATCAAAATAACATATTCTATACACTATGGCACCAAAAAGAACAAGATTATGTCCTTTGCAGGAACATAGATAAACCTTCATGCCATTATCCTTAGCAAACTTAGGCAGGAACAGAAAACCAAATACCACATGTTCTCACTTATAAGTGGGAGCTAAATGATGGCAGCACATGGACACATAGAGGGAACAACAGACATTGGGGCCTATAGAAGGATAGAGGGTGGGAGAAGGGAGAGGATCAGGAAGAATAACTAATAGGTACCAGGCTTTTATATATATATATATATACCTGGGTGATAAAGTAGTCTGTACAACAAACCTCTCCATGACAAAAGTTTACCTATGTAACAAACCTGTATATGTGCCCCTGAACTTAAAATAAAAATTAAATTAAAAAAATTAATTGGCCATTCATTGATTATATTATCATATTTTTGTTAATAGAATCATGTCAACCATGCTATGAGAATTACAGACAGTGGTTAAAGTGGTCTAGAATCCTGAGACAAGTCGGGAATTGAAAGTTGCCAAGAGGAAATGCATTTCTGAGTCTCAGCTTGCTGCTCATACTCCCGGCTTCACACTTCCTATGTGGACCCACATTTCTCTTTCTGTTGCACATTCTAACAGCCAGTAACAGATTTCCCTAAAACACATTATGTCTGCATCTTTTTGGTTCAGTTCAACTGTCTGTTATGGGGGCAGCAAGGAAAGGAATAAAAAGAAGCTCTCTTAACAAAAGAATTCTGGTAAGAGATATATTCTCTAGTGAATCATCCTCTGATTGTTAACCGTCACAGTTTATAGGCTATTTACCCTGTAATCTCTTTATTTTCCATCTTTAAAAGTACCCTATTGTGGTATAGCAGTAGTCTCTTAGAGCAATTTTATGGGGCAGCAAATCTTTGAGAACAATTTACTATATTCAGAATTAAAACGTGCTTCACTGTTTTTAACAATGGCTTCAACAGGATAAAAGCTTGATTCTAAAACCACAGGAGTCATTCATTTTTTCTTCTTTGTGTTTGTCCTAAAATAATTTTTCCCCAGTGAAAATCAAATGAGGTCTCTGATTTTTTTTCCATTTCATCTTTATGTTGATAGCATGCTATTGTTTTTTTAAAAAAATTTCTTTGAAGACTCTTGCCATCAAAACAATAACAACAGCAAAAATCTATGTGTCTTATGAGAAATAATTTAAACAACCTTCTCAGGTAACTAACTATCTTTACTGGAAGTTAATTGTGATTAATAGTTTATTTCAATCCTATGAATTTCAGTGGAAAGAAGGTCACTTACCCAATTTTGTTTTCTCTAGTGAAAACAACATTGTATTCATTCCTTCTTTCTTATATATCTTGAGGTTATTCCACTCTCCCTATGAAACTATCCAGTTGGTCACTATTACATAAATTATCTCATGAAAACTTGATATGTATTTCATATCAAGAAAGGATGGCACTGGAACTTAGTAGTCTTACTAAATAATGAGTAAATGTCAAATCCAGCAAAAATTTTGAAGGCTCCACCTTTAACATGGGAATTGTTAAATATCACTACTTATTGACATTGTCAAAAACTGTGAAGGGTCTTAAATCTTACCCTACCTGTAAGCTAACAAATCAGCCTGTCAGTTTCATGGATGCTGTCAGAAGACAGGAGACTCCAGGGTCAAAGACAATAGGCAGTTTATTACACACAGCAATTGCATTAACCAGAGTGTTAGCCTTTTTAATGGTCTCCTGAGTCCCAGTTCCCACAAAATGTTATGCAAAAAGGCTCAGGTGGCACCTGCACATGCAGTAGGTTGTATCACAGGAGAGAAACTACAAGTTTGAGGAACCCCAATGTTTTATAATGGGCAGTAATCAAGCCTGATATTTCCCTTAGAAAGAGACATTATCTTTTTTGTACTGGAATAAACAAATCTTCCTTTTGCTTCAGAGGAAGACCTTTGAAGTCCTATGTTTCTTTACATATCCCCAAAAAGATAGTCCAGAACAAGGCTGCCTTTGCTCACAAAACATGCAAAAATGCAAAAGATTCACGAACAGTCTACCAATAAACATTCTTCATTTTCTCACTAAATGTATCTGTTTAGAATTTTTAAAAATACTTTACATTGATACACTTGTTGAGACTAATGTGTTATAATGAAGTTATAAAAGCGTTTTAAAAAAGAAATAGTAATTTTCTTATTCTCACCTTATATCTATAGCATACATTGACAATCACTTTTAGCTTTATAGTATTTTTACATTTTTACTTTATAAAGGACTGTGATTTCCCCATGTCAGCATGAGGCTAAATAATTAAAGTACCTTGATTCAACAGGTAATGATTAACAATCAGAAATGTGCAGGGAAAGATGAGACATCTGTGTTTCATTTTGTGTTCCACTGTCTGTGTACACAGGAGTGAGCTACTGCATCAATTTTTCAAAGTTTTATTCATTAATATTTATTGAGTGCCTGTCGTTTGCCTGACATTTCACAAGGCTCCAAAGACACAAAGGTAAATAAGTTTCCTCTCCTCAACCCAGCATAATCTTATAGAGGAGACACAAATACAAGGAGATGAGAGATGAAATAGAGGTATGCAGCTGTTGCTAACAGACACAGTGGAGTGGCTTCTAACTCAGGCTGGCAGGATGGTGGGAAGAGTATATAAGGCTTCCCAGATAAATTCTTAAAGAAAAAATGATAATTAGCATGGTAGGAGTTGAAGTTCAAATGAGTGTGAGGGTGTGCATTCCTCGTAAAGAAAGAAGCCCATGTCACAGCTCAGAGAGCCTGCTTTTTCTGGAAACTACGTGTAGCTTCTAAGAGGGCCATTGGAGCAGAGGGTGTCAGGTTGGTACTAGAAAGCTGAGGCTGAAGAAGTCAGCACATTTCAAACCACTAGGAGTCCTTAGGAAAAGTGTGTGTGTGTGTGTGTGTGTGTGTGTTTTATGTATTTCATATCTATATATGAAATACAAATAAAGCAGTAAAAGAGTTAGTTAAGGGTTAACAATCTGGTCAGAAGGGAGCCCTGGAGGATTTGTCTTGAAACCATTATTTGTATAGCAATAACACTGTTTTTACGTAGGTTTTTACTATGTAAAGAAGAGTGGAACTGATGGGTTGTATATGTGGAGCTTAACTAAAGAACCTCCAAGTCATGTCCTTGGCACCAACCATTGTAAACTTGAAAAACTATGCTAGGGAGGTCGTACCTTTATCCTAAAAAGGTATGGGAAGACAGATGACCAGATGTTCATAATCACTTTGGTAAAGAACAAATTAGGGGAAGATGAACACTGTGGGCAGGAAGACCAGTTTTGTGGCTGCAGCTACAAACCTAATGAGAAATTCAAGGTCGAGGTAATGAGTATGAAGCAAATGGATGGACTCAGGAGGTATTAAGGATATAGACTCTGCAGGACTTCATGACCAATGGTGTGAGGGGAAATGATGAAAAAGCAAAGAGATCAGAAAGGATCCTAGTTCTTTGACACGGGCTATTATATGGATGTGTGCCACTTACCAAAACAGTAAGCCCAGCAGGAAAGGGAAATTGGGTGAGGAAGAACAATGGATTCAGTTATGAAATACTGTACTACTTGTTGATAATAGCCAAGTATTGTTTCCTGATTTTGCTCTCCTGTTCAATTGAATGCCATGTTGGAGAGGCCCGAAGGTTTTCTTCATTTAATTACTATTATTATTATTACTTTTTAGAGATGAGGGTCTCACTACATTGCTCAGGCTGGACTCGAACTCCTGGATTCAAGCATTCCTGCCACCTCAGCCTCCTAAGTAGCTGGGTTTTCTTCATTTTGAAAGCTCATCATTCTCTGTCAGTAGGAGATGGGGAATGTTACAGCTCTAAGATTTCCAGGTGTTGGGCTTGTCCAAGCAAAAGTTTCAAAGCAGCTCACCTTTAACCTCCACTTCCATTTTTGGGAAAACAAAATTCTTCATTTTATCACAACCTAGTTGTTTCACAAATTAAGCAACTAGACCCACATTTTACATAAAAAGTAAACAAGTGGCAGTTATTGATATGATATATTGGGCTTTATTTGTGGGTTTAGTTACATTATCTCACTTATCTTCATGACTCTGGGGTAGTTACTAATATTATTCCCATTTTACAGATCAGGGGGAACCTCAGGCTTCAGTTGCACAGTCAGGACTCAAACTGAAGTCTATTGCACCCCAAATTATGTTATGTGTCACTTTTTATGTTTCCCAGTTTTTCTTCAAAACATTTAAAAGTTATAGTATTTTGCCATGTTGGTACTCTTCTTAAACCTTCTTGGAACCATTGAAATGTTTTAAATTATAACTCACTTGAAGTCTTAAGTCACATAAGTCTGTACGTCTGTCAATATAAGCAGTACTCAAGGTCCCATCTCTGGTCTACTAGGCATTTCTTTCACAACCACATCTAAACTTCTCTTTAATTTCTTTCTAAGAATTACATTTCTACTCTCCTTTGCTTGGAGCAAATGATATGGCCAAACTCATGTAATAATAGATACCATTTATTAAGCATAATAAATATAATAGCCTATACTAGAAGCCTTAAATACAGCATCTCATTAAACTCCCACAAGTCAGTTGTCACTAGCTCAGCTCACAGATGAGGAAACTGCAGTTCACTGTGGCAGAAAGAACTTGCCCTGCAGTATACAGCTAGAACGTGCTGAGCCTGCATTCCAGCCAAACCCAAAGCCACTGGTGTGGGCTACTCTGAATGACTTACGGTTCAGCTTTTATTTTCTCATAACTATTACACGTGTACTTGAAAATATAATAAAGAAACTTGAGAATACTAAATCCTTGAAAATATGATAAAGGTATAAATGAATCCTTTTCATCCTTGGTACTAAGAATTGATTTTCTTCAAACCATTTGAGAAGTGCTGTAAAAGAGAGGGGCGAAAGGTAGAAAAGGAAAGAAAAGATGAAGGAAAATTGTGAAGCAGGGGTGTTCTCCATTCTCTTATATCAGCATTTTCCTGGTGCCTTCCTTCTATGACTCTGTACTTTTAGCTCCCACAAGACACATTTGTTTAAGTTCCTTCACTCATCTCTAGCAAGGTTCTTCTACGATCGTTTCACAGGATTTATATTTGGAAAGAGCTGTCTACTAAAAAAATAGCATTTTCTCTAAAAATACACTTGTATTTCATTTGCACAAGTCAGAAACTTATGTGATTGCAGATCAAAAGTTATAATCACTAGATGATAGTGCTACCAACCTGACCTGTATGTGTCTGTGTGCATGTGTGTGTGTTTCAAAAAAAAGGCAAATCAGACAGCCTTGTTATAGTAGCTATTTTTCTTAAAAAAAAAATTGAGACAGGGTCTCACTCTGTCGTCCAGGTTGGAGTGCAGTGGTGTGATCTCGTGCCACTATGCCAACCAATTTTTGTATTTTTTATAGAAATGGGGTCTCACCATGTTTCCCAGGCTGGGTTCAAACTCCTGAGCTCAAGCAATCCTCCCACTCTGGACTCCCAAAATGCTAGGATTACAGGCGTAAGAAACTGTGCCCAGTGTCCTCTACATTTTTTAACAAAAATAGTTTACGAACCACTTCAAACCCATTCACTGCCATGACCTCTTGTGAATCCAGGCTGAAGTGTTAATGAACACCTACATAGTAGTTAAGAAAGGAGATTGGTACTACCCTGTCCTGAGAAAGCCACTTAAACTGATGCTACACAGGCCTGAATGAAGTCAAGACTGAGAGAAGTTATACCCAGGGTGTGATTATTTTAGTCTTAGTCTTGAAAAATTACAAATGACCATTCATTTCAGCTTCAGCTGTTTTTGTGCTTAGAAAAAAATCTCACAATTCAAACTATTTTTCTAAATTTCTTTCCAGTATTATTTAATGCTTATTTATTTCCTTATTTCTCAAGGTCTCTGTAATTTCTTGTCTATAGTGTAGAGAGAGAACGTAAACTAATATGTTTCTCCAAAGAGCCAGCCAAATTTCCCAGTACCAGAAGTCTTTCCAAATTTGATAAAGGTATAGAGACTTATGTGCATGCTTAGAGACATAAAGACTCAAACAAACATAAACTGTTTCTGTCTTTGACTTTGTAAGATTTAGAAAAACTTAATTTATACAGTTTACTAATTTGCATTAAGTCAGTGTTATTAATTATATAAACATAAATGGTTTGAATTAAAATACTCTTATCTTCTACTGCAGTAGTAAGAGCACAGAGTAAATTTAGAGACATTAGCCAACCCATTGTCATTGATGTAATCTAAGAACATTGCAAATGGCTTATTAATCATAATTTATGTTCAAGATTTAACTTTCTATTCTATTAAATAATGATTCCTCATAAAACAGAAACACTAATGTTTCTGACTTTCACAATTATGAAATAAAAGTAAAACAAAGAGATAAGATCTTTGGGAAAAAATATTCTCATAGTGAAGTACTTATAAAATACAAATAATTCACATTAGGCTGTGCTCTTTGGAAAATCTTGTAGCTGTTGGAATTTTTTAAAATGTATGACACTTGCCTTGCACCTTGGCCTGTAATATATACTTTTATTTGCAAAACACTGTCCTTTTCCCCACCATTGTGCTGTGTGGCAGTGTTAACATTTTGGGGATCAGTGAAGAGTTTTGAGCTGGTAGCCTGAATTCTACCATTAGTGTCTGTCAGGTCCAGCCCACAGACCCTGACCCAGCAATGGATGGACAAATGCACTCAGACACAGATAATCCAGTGAGAGAACAGACTAGGGGTCTAGGCCACTCACAGACACTGAGGAGGGTGCTGTAAAGAGTTGGCAGCCACGGTCCTCACCAGCTGGTACTGCGGGCATTTATTCAGTATACACTTAATGGCAGAGGCTTTGAGTAAACACATTTGTGGATAATTAACATGGTTGCCTTCCTCAGAGAGGGCAGTCCTACAAATTATTAAAGGTCAGGTTCTGAGGCATAAAGCAAACACCATTTGTGAGTAATAACATTGTTGATCCCCCAAGTAGAGAGCAGTAACGCGCCCGTGGATGTTCAAAGGTCAGTCTTAGGACCACATGAGTACACAAGCTCTTCAGATAAACTCCACCACATTCCCTTGTACCTACTCCTGCTTAATTGCCTCTGGGTAAGAACTGCTGCCTTTGACTCATTCCTTCCCAAGGCTTTTGCAAAAACCTCCTGGCCTTCCAACAAGGTTTGCATCCTTTTCTCTATAATTTTTCTCTTATAATTTCTCCCACCAGCCTGACTGAACTACTACAAGTGTCTGTATACTTTAGTGTTCTCATCTAAGAATTAGCATAAGAGCACCTCTCCTGTAGTTCTATCAGGTAGATTAAGTAAATTGACAAAAATGGGATTTCTGACACTGTTAGTGCTCACTGAGCTTTAATCATCATTATTATCATAAGCCCAGCACTCTGCTACTTGATATGTGAATATATTTGACCCAATGTAAACTAGTAAGTGCTAGGATTGGCCTTGGCATCTGTACTCTTGGTCTTTTCCCTATCCCACAGGTTTTCAGTTCCATCAGAACATGGACCCAGAATATTGCAAAGTAGCAGCTATTCTAAACATATATTTTTTAGCCAAAAACATTAGTATTTAATATGAAAAATAATTGCTAAAAATTTATCTCAAATATATTCTAATTAATTAAAAATTAAAGACTGATAAGGGGTTAAGGTGACAACTTTTATTGCTGCCCACTGGTAGAGTGGTACCATGGTTAATAAGAGTTGCTAAACCCACCTTAGAAAAGTGTTCTCCTTAAACATGAGGAATGTCAAGAAAATTGCTTCTTTCTCCTACACTCTTGACTATTTTCATGAATCTCAGATTTCTTACTCTCTATTATGATGTTTACAATATTAGTAGAAACACATTGCAACATCCAGTCCAGTAGGTGTTACTAACTAGAAAACTGTTCAGATTTCAGATTTCTAGGCTCAGAAATTAGTGCATAGTTTATTCATTGTACAGTTCAGACCTTAGAGTCATGAACTTAACTGGGATAAATAATTACAGATTTTTTTTTCAGTTAAGAATAAACTTTCTTAGTTCCCTACCACATCTAACCCTTCTGCCTCCAGTATGTCAGCAATTCTCAACTATCCTATTGGATGCTAGAGGATTAATAATTAGCTGTAGAAAAGGTGGAATTATTACTAAACCTTGGGAAATGCAAATAAAACCAGAAGCTTCTTTTTATCTTTGTACTAGTCTTGCATTAAAAAAAAATGTTTTATCTAAGGCTAAATGGCTATCCATCAGATATAGTATAGTGAAAACAGAGATGAAAACAGCTACTTGATAGTCCCATTGAATGAGCTTCCAAACCATACATCTGATCCAATCACTTGCTTTCTTAAAATCATTCAAAAGCTTCCTGTCACCTATTAGAAAAAAGTATCCAATCTATTTGGTAGAGTATAACAAACTTTCCATGACTGGTTCCCTCTCTGTTCCCAATCTCATCTGCTACTACTTACCATTTGGATTTGGGCCTAATTCATAATGGTGAAACATAAAAAGTTTTAAAGCCATGACCATTTGGGCATTGTGACCTTATTAGACTGACAAAGGGAATATTTACAAATGTAAGAAGTCAAAATGTTGTTCCTGACGATCAGAATGCTCCCCAGATCTCTGAAAAATTAATCTAATCACATATCAGAAAGAAAAGGCCTAGGCAAACTTTTACTTTGGTAATTCATTTTGATAATTATGCATCAGACTTCGAGAAAGTGAGATGAAATTCAGATCTTTATCAAGTTAAGCAAATTTTTTTAACACATATCCTCAAAGTCATTTCAGAAGTCCTTGGACTAAATGCAAGCTTAACGTTGTATCCACTGCATAATAAAATTGTGCTACAGTACATGAATGCCTAATAGTAAATTTTAAAATAATTTCATGGATGTTTCTTCTATGTAGTCTGAAATTTCTGCAAACTGACTCTCTGTAAACGTATATATCATTCAATACTTTTGTCTATACTATTTATTTTGCAACAAATCTCTAAGTATATATTGTGCCGAGAAGTCTCATTCTCATGAAAATGTATTTTCTAGCATTAGTTTAAATTTTTAGAAAAGGATTGCCTCAAATAAAATTTTCAAGTTTTTTCTTAAAATAATTTTAAGAACTATAAACTTATATGTATTCTTTTTATTATTGATTTGTAGGACATTAATGTGATCTTTCAGTAAATTTATTTCAATAGCTCGCTTCATAGTTCAGATCTCTAGCTAAACAGGGAATACTGTACTTCATCATCCTAAATAGTTCCTTGATTACTAAAACTCTCTAATAATATGTTCAAAAGTAAAAACAAGTCTTTGCTATTGGAACCAACCCAAATGCCCATCAATGATAGACCAGATAAAGAAAATGTGGCACATATACACCATGGAATACTATGTAGCCATAAAAAGTCTGAGTTCATGTCCTTTGCAGGGACATGGATGAAACTGAAAAATCATCATTCTCAGAAAACTGACACAAAAACAGAAAAACAAACACCACATATTCTCACTCATAAGTGAGTGTTGAACAATAAGAACACACAGACAGGGAGGAGAACATCACATACTGAGGCCTGGGGGGTGGGGACTAGGGGAGGAATAGCAGCAGGTGGGGGGATTGGGGAGGGATAGCATTAGGAGAAATCTCTAATGTAGATGACAGGGCAATGAATGCAGCAAACCACCACCATGGCAGGTGTATACCTATGTAACAAACCTGCATGATCTGCACATGTACCCCAGAACTTAAAGTATAATAAATAAATTAAAAAAAAAATAAAAGGTTAGAAATCAGAAAAAAATGAAAACAAAGATACATCAGTATAGTATTTTTATTAACATTGTATTCAAATTTTATAACTGAGCCTTTGAAAATAGCAATGAAATATTTACAGTTTAAAAACTAAATACCTGAATTTTTCATAATAAAATATTTTCCCATTCCTCTTGTTAATCAACATTAGTGAATTTTTATTTCATGTATTCTCTAGCCTTTATATTATGTTTTCACTTAGATGATGCCATTTTAGTATTTAAACATGTTTTGGCTGTCACAGATTGCTTATAAACTCCATAATTATTCAAATGAATTCTCTGTTTGCTAATAGTAAAGAATTCAGCTAAGCTTTGCAAAGAGATCACAGTTGTAGAAAATTAATATCCCACTAGGTAATTACAATAATTAAAATACAAGAGAAATTAAATGCAAGCAACAGAAATAAATGAATGCTACATCGACTAAAACAGGAGATATAAGACTTTTTATTATGGAGAATGTATAAAATAGCTATTAAAATATAATTCTATATGAATCAAATTAAATCATCTTCAAGACGAATCAAAGCATTGTAAACTATATTATATCCACTATTTTTTTAGTGTTTGGATATTGTTGTTAACCTACCAGTCTTTTTATAACTGTGGGCTAAGCATAACATAAACTTAAATGATATGCAGTTTTTCCATTCAAATATTTCTATCTAAGTTTTAAAGATATAAATAAAGAATAGTTGCATGTCCACTTATGAGGTAAACAAAAAAGAACCACAGCTTTGGGGATGAAAGCCCATTATTATTAGCAATACATTTATTATATATATATATATATATATA